>NC_133770.1:122273724-122307719 GCF_003597395.2 Chelonoidis abingdonii
CCGGCCCATCTTACTTCAGCTGGTGTTGTATACCGTCTCTGGTGTGGACTTGGGGCTGAAACCTCCGTGCTTGTGAGGAGCTTCCGGTGTCTTCACATCAGTGAGCTCCATGTGCGTCCTTTGGCAGCCACTATACCGGCAGGTATCTGTTGATGGCGGTGAACTTGTTCTTTTCCCCACCGGCTTTGGCTTTTTCTTGCAGGACCTGTTCTTATTCTACTTTGGCTGGATACTTGGATGTCTGCTCCTTGCCCCCTCATCTCGTGTTTCCATGATGACTGTGGACGCCAGGTACTTGTACTTGTTGTTGTACTGCTATGTGGCCGCGCTAGGGAGTTCCACCCACATCAGTCTTGACATAACCTTCCTCTCTCACTTCACCATCCGGCACAGCTTCTCCAGCCGATGAACATCGCCATATCCTCACGGTAGATCCGTCGTACAGGTGGATTAAGCCAGTCCGATTGTTCGTTCGATCTTAGCATAACAGCTTGGATGTCATCCATTGTAGAGGAGTGGCTGATGGTAGTGTCCACTCCTGAAACCTGTACGCCACGTATTCACCTTGTGATTATCTGGCTGAGGGGTTAAGCCTATGGCAGACAGCACAGCGGGACCAGTGTGCATCACCATGGGTATATGCCGCGCTGATCGCCACTTGTGAAAGCTCCTTGAGTTGACTTTAGTGTTGTCTTCCATAGTTCCTTCGAGTTCTTGAGGAGAGGTCCTAGTGTGCCTGTTGACCTGTATAGCGCCAGACATCCACGATTCCACGTGTGCAGCATGAGTCGTGCTTTCTGTAGTCAATCCAGGCTGTGCTCAAGATTGGTCTGTTCTAGACCTTGAGTCTGGCGGACTGCCTAGACTATGCACAACTGTGTTTTGAGCCTCTGGTGCTGTCCAATGCCTCTTCTGAGCTGTGCTTCATGTACTGGATGATGCCTGAGGCAGTCAGCAGACATGGTAGGATCAGACTATAGCAGAAGAGGTGCCCGGCAAAGCAAGACCCTGCATGGGATGTACCATCGACCGATAGCTGAGGTGGCTGCATTGGAAATCCTACAGTGGCGCTGAAAGTGGCTGGACTAAAAGACAGCACTGAAAGCCACTGTTCATAGCAGCACTTAGGAACAGGTATCTGAGCTAACCAGATCCATTGAAGCGGGGTTTACCACATAGATAGGACCAGAGTGGCGACGTGCAGAGAGGCCATCAGAAGACAGTCCAACACATAGTGGACAGGTATGATAAATGCAGGCATGGAACAGTATTACATGAACGGCACACCAAGTGGCTGGCATTTGTTTACAGGACTCTGCACCGCTTATGGCTAGACTCTCCAAGATCCAGATCGGAGATTCACAGAAGGTGTGGAGATAGCAGGGCCAAGATTCGTGGAACTCCAGATCCAGACGACGGCCGGGTACGGCCAATCCCAGACATACGTAGGTAATAGACAAGGAGGCAGAAGCAGTGGTGGGAGAATAGTTATAGCAGTGCAAGTGACAGCAACATCAGGAAGAAGGAATATGAGAAGCTGGAGAAGTACCAGGGCCTGAAAGAGGAACTAGAGAGGATGTGGAAAGTGAAGGCTAAAGTGGTCCCAGTGGCGGTAGGAGCACTCGGGGCTGTGACTCCTAAGCTGGGTGAGTGGCTCCAACAGATCCCAGGAACAGCATCAGAGCTCTCTGCCCAGAAGAGTGCAGTGCTAGGAACAGCTAAGATACTGCACAGAACCCTCAAACTCCCAGGCATCTGGTAGAGGACCCGAGGTTGAGAAAGACACATACCACACATAGGGGTGAGAGGGGAATTTTATTTTTATTTTTATCCTCAATATATGTTCCATTCCATGCATCCGAAGAAGCGGGCTGTAGTCCATGAAAGCTTATGCTCAAATAAATTTGTTAGTCTCTAAGGTGCCACAAGTACTCCTGTTCTTTTTGCAGAAACAGATTAACATGGCTGCTACGCTGAAAGGAAAGACTGACTACTCATAATAGTTCTGGTTCTGAATCTGAGACAGCTTTGAACTTGAAAAACTGGGGAAAATCCAGTTGTGTGTTTCAAAGGACTGACACCTACCAGTACCCCAGCTTGGAGTTGGGAATCACCTCTGGTAAGCTTTTTAGCAGATGTGTAGGTTCCTTTACTGTTTTTAATGCTTTCTCTGTGATGCTTTCACATTAAGAGCAAGTGTACTTGCTTAGAAAGAGCTCTTGTGGTACCCTGTACTGCTGGCAATTACAGCTGTTTATAGCCTTTGGAGAAAAAGCAATGTGCAGAGTCTGCCCTGTTTAGGTGGTCTGACTTATTAGGGATAATCACAGTGTAAGAGGGAAACACTGCAGTCTGAAAAACCCTTGTAGAGAGAAAGAGACAGATCCCTACCCAAGAGAGACGACCTCTGAAGAGCCAGGAGCCAAAAGCAGATGCCTTTGATAGATCATGGAGGTGCAGTTCCTTTCAGGTTGGAACAGATGGACTTAGAAAGGGGATAGCAAGCAGATGAAAAAATTAAGAAAATAAAAATGTTCAGAAACAGGAACCTAAAGTTAAATATGTCTTTAGGAGTCCATTTTTGAAAACTTTTGCCTCTGGACAAACTAATGATGTAATACCAAGATTTAAAAAAAACAAGTGCCTTGAGTTAGAGCTTCCCAAACAACATTTAACTTCCAGCTCCTATTTTTGAAAATCTCTGTCTTAGATTATTAACTCATCCAAAAACCCAAGCCACTAACTGAACTGCACAAGTATCCATAGTCCAGCATTTGGTCAAGGTCAGCTGGACAGTGCTCAAACACCACTTTTTAAAAAAAACCATAATAAACTGTCAAATGAGCTATATTACAATCACTGCTGAAACTTTTACCTTACCATACCTTTATATTAAGTTTTCTATTGTTTGTGGGAAGTATTCCATCCTCTTTAAGCTGTTCAGGAAGATATATGGCCTTTGTTTTGAAGTTTGTATCAGTTGCATTTTCTAGTCTAGGCTTCTTTTTTCCAACTTTTAGCTTCACCTTTTGAAAATCCTCTTGGTGTTTCCTCTTTTTAGTCATTTTGAAGCTCTGTGGAGAGATGTTCAAAATGTTAATTAAACACCAGGCAATCAAATAACCTAAGGTAAAACAATGTCTATTCTTCTCAAGAACTGGCTTCTGGACTAGTTTATTGCTCCTTAAAGATGGCTCAGATCTGAAAAAGACTTACCTAAAAGGACACTTTGTTAAGCAATACACGTCTACCTCGATATAACGCGACCCATTAGAACACGAATACTGATATAACACGGTAAAGCAGTGCTCCGGAGGAGGCGGGGCTGCGCACTCCGGCGGATCAAAGCAAGTTTGATATAACACGGTTTCACCTATAACGCAGTAAGATTTTTTTGGCTCCCGAGGACAGTGTTATATCGAGGTAGAGGTGTATAACTGCTCCCTACCTGCATTCAGAGTGATATCTGCTTTACTTTACCAACAAACAGCACATTTTTTACTACTTTTTACTCATGTAAGCACTGCAGAGCCAACACAGCTTTGAGAGCAGGGTTCTACTCCATTTGTATATCAATCCAAAAATCCCAGCCAGTTGCATATCTAACACCACAAATAACCCAATCAGATCACACAAGTTTAACTGAGGCCTTAATCTGACCTACAAAACTTCCATTACTGATGCAGTGAGTGAAAAGGAAAGAAACTGGCTGCTTGACTTTCAGACCACATGTTGAGTTTGCATCAATGGTAATTAGGAAAAAAATAAAAATAAAAATAAAGGTAAAAAGACTGAAAAGTCATGTCATATTGGCTTTCCTCTAGGAAAGTGTATAAACATTTTTGCACCATTGCTATCAACAGCAGAAGTTGTAGTGATAGACTGGGTGTAGGCAATGTGGTGGTAAAAGTCCTGTCAGTACCCTGTCTATGTTACAGTTTGTACTGTCATTAGCAGCCATGCAGATGCACCAGCACAGAAAAAATGCTCATAAATTTTCCTAACATAGGTACACAATGAGAAAAAATGAAACTCCATGATGCCATTTACACTTTTTAGTTCAGAATCACAGCTTTAACATATTTGTACTGGCACACTGCTTCTAGCTTTATCAAATCACAAAACACTGCACCTTAAGGTTCCTACATTCTGATAATTTTGCTTACTGCACCATACCTCCACTTCAGGACTAACAGAATTTTAGCAGCTGATATCACAACCCAACAGATTCATCTATAGTGTATTAAAGTTGTTTCTAAGATTTCTGATTGTATGAAGCACTGATTTGTAGCTGTAACGGGTCCTGATAGTGGCAGTTAAAATGTCAGGATTCAAGCAGAAAAATAAAAAGCAAGATGCCATTATATGATTTTAAGGGCCAATAACTTTCAGCCTTCCTGGGATAAAAATAATGATTTATACCATTTGAAATCTGAGTGCCTCCAAAATTCAGTGGTATGTAGTACTCATGTCTAATGCTGACAGTTCAAAGAGTTCATAAAACTTACACTGGATTGCTAGTTTAGCACAGGTTTTTTTTTGCACTAGTCCAAGACTAACTTTAGCAATAATTATATTATAGCAAATCCCAGACTTCATACCAGTATAATATTCAGTTTCTGAAATAGAAACATATAATTATCAGGGTTCATTAAGTGGTTAGATAAAAATAACTGGACCTTGCTAAAAAAAAAGTACTCAAATGTTTAGTGAATCCCTCAACTTCTAAAAAGGCTCAATAACTTTAAAAAAAACAAATATTTTAGTAAAGATTTTCTACTAATCTAACATTCAGTTTGAGATATTAACCTACAATCTAGAAATTCAGAATCATTTTTTCTTTATTTTTTAAGTTTTGCTTTTAAGATTATAAAATCAGAAAATGCATAATGCCGTAGTTAAATGTACAGAATTAGTCCTGTATTTGACAACCACTACCTTAAGAATCTGAGAAATCATGACTATAAATGTTGTGGTATCCACCAGAACAAGCAAAATCCCAGCCACCATAAATTTTCCATATCTATATTGATTTTGCGGAAACTTGACACACATACTAACAAAAAATTCGCCATTAAACTAACAAACCCAAAGGGATTTTTTTTTAATTAAAGAAAGCTGGCGTATTGCTGACCAAATATAGAAACTTTTAACAAAATTCATCGCTTATAACTCTGTTTACAGAAGACGTATCTTCTTTCCAAAAGAGAAAATAAAGTCTGCAACTTTGTGTTTTATATGTATACTGTCAGGGCAATCTTTCTTAAACCCCTTGCCTGTGTTAATAATAGCACATCCACACAGGATAATTAAAAGTGAAAATTTTAAATCCAATTCACTTGACAGATTTCACTTCTTTTGGACAGTTAACACTAGACTTCGAAGTTAAATTTTTGTTTGGGACTTTCAATTCTCATGTACTAGCTCAATGCTGTGTATGGGTTCACAGCAATATATGAGAATATTGAAATACAAATCTTGTTTTCAATAAAAAATGATCTATTCATGTTAAAGGGCTTTACAAACCATACATTTTGGTCCCAAACTAAACAGGCACCATCTATACCCATATTGCTTCTATGATCTTACAAGCTTTTGATTTTCAGCTCATCTTTACCTGCCTCTGGGCATGTATAAATGCGTTCCTGTATAATCACAAACCACACAGCAGTAACTGGTTGCAACTGCTGTTATGGTGCAAATTTTTCTCTCATTGGAACAGCTTGTTTTTACTCATCAACAATTTTTTTTTAAAAAACATCCTTTGGGATTAAATATATTATGCTTCTTCTCCATCCTAGAGGAGATTAAGTTTGAGGAAAATCCATTAAGTTACTTCTGAAGGAGAGTGGAAGATGGGTATAAAATATATGCTCTGCACTGAAGAAAAATGCGAACTATCTTCCCTCAGATTCACAAAAAATATAACTCAGAAACAGATTAACTTTGAAACTGTGAACTTGACAGTTTTCAATGAATACGTGCTCTATTAAATGACAAAAAAATTGCTCCAAAATAAAATTACAGTAGACCCTCAGAATTACAAAACACCAGAGTTATGAACTGACCAGTTAACCACATACCTCATTTGGGAACTAGAAGTATCCAATCAAGCAGTAGCAGAGACAAAAAAAAAAAGGAAATACAGTACAGTAGTGTTAAATGTAAACTACTAAAAAAAATGAAGGGAATGCAGCATTTTTCTTCTGCATAGTAAAGTTTTAAAGTTGTATTAAGTCAATGTTAAGTTGTAAAGTTTTGAAAGAATAACCATAACATTTTGCTCAGAATTGCAAACATTTCAGAGTTATGAACAACCTTCATTCCCAAGGTATTTGTAACTGAGGGCTTGGCTACACTGGAGAGTTGCAGCGCTGGTAGTGGCTTTACAGCGCTGCAACTCACTCATCGTCCACACTTGCAAAGCACATACAGCGCTGTATCTACCTGGCTACAGCGCTGGTTGTACTCCACCTCGGCCTGGGGAATAACAACTATAGCACTGCTGATGCAGTGCTGCTCCGCCAGTGTGGCCACCAAAAGCGCTGTTATTGGCCTCCATAGGTATTCGGAGGTATCCCAGAATGCCTGTTCAGCCACTCTGCTCATCAGTTCGAACTCTACTGCCCTGGCCTCAGGTGACCAAGCATCAGACCACGCCCTTTAAATGCCCCAGGAATTTTAAAAATCCCCTTCCTGTTTGCTCAGCTAGGTGTAGAGTGCAATCAGTGAATCTTTCCAGGTGACCATGGCTCCACGTGGCAAACGAGCCCTGCATGGAGCAATAGCGAGTTGCTGGACCTCATCAGTGTTTGAGGGGAGGAAGCTGTGCAGTCCTAGCTGCGCTCCAGTCATAGGAATTATGATACCTATGGGCAGATATCAAGGGCCATGCTGGAAAGGGGCCATGACAGGGACGCGCTGCAGTGCAGGGTTAAAGTGAAGGAGCTGCGGAGTGCCTACTGCAAAGCCCATGAGGGAAACCACCACTCCGGTGCTGCCCCCACGACCTGCCGTTTTTATAAAGAGCTGGATGCGATAATTGGGGGTGACCCCACCACCACTTCGAGGACCACGATGGACACTTCAGAGTGGGGGGAGAAGGAAAGCAAGAGTGAGGGTACTGTGGTGGGGGGAGACACCCCGGAGTCCCCGGAGGCATGCAGCCAGGAGCTCTTCTCAAGCCAGGAGGAAGGCAGACAGTCGCAGCAGCCGGTACTTGGTGGAGGACAAACAGAAGAGCGGGTAAGCAGCTTTTATTTTCAGGACTGAAATTTTTTGGGAGAGGAGAGAGGGTTAGGGCTGCATGCATGCATGCCTAGATGTGGAATAGCGCATTGATGTGGTCTATCACGTCGCAGTAATCGGCCTCAGTAATCTCTTCAAAAGTTTCAGCCAGAGCGTGCGCAATGCGCTTGCGCAAGTTTATTGGGAGAGCCACTGTGGTCCTTGTCCCAGTCAGGCTAACGCGTCCGCACCACTGTGCCGTGAGGGGTGGGGGGACCATTCCTGCACACAGGCAAGCTGCATAGGGGCCAGGGCGGAATCTGTATTGCTGTAGAAGACCCTCCCGCGCTTCCCAGGTGACCCGCAGCAGCGAGATATCTTCCAGGATTAACTCCTGTGGAAAATGTTGGGACAGTGTTCAGTGTAGGTGCCTCCAGCAGCTGTTTGCTTTCCCCAATGCACAGAAACCCCGACGACAGTAGAGCCCTGAAGAAATCATTCCTCCTTACTCACCATTTCGGGGCTCCCCTGAGTTATGTGCACTCTCTTTGAGATGAGAAAATTATGCTACTGTGAAGACTGTTACACTCCTTAACTGTGTGGGAATAACTGTCTGGTATAAACAATGCTGCCTCTGTTAAGTGTTGTTATTTTTTGCCTTTACAGAAGCAACCTTGAGATCTCAGCTGCCCATGTTATCAATGCCCCAAAAGACTACAAAACCTCCGGAAGAAGTCGCGAAAAAGCAAAGAAGACATGCTGCAAGCAGTTATGCAGCACTCTGTCACAGAGAATCAAAAAGTGCAGGACTGGAGGGAAAGGGAAAGCAGGATCCGCCAGAAAAAAGCAGCAGACAGGAAGAAAAGCACAAAGCAACTGATAAGCATCCTGGTGCGCCAAGCGGACTCTATCCAGGCGCTCATAGCAATGCAGGCAGAGCACTGCTGCGCCCGCTCCACCCCCACCCCGTCCCAAAGCTCTTTCCCTTGTGCCCCAATGTCAGCAAAACCCCTTCCCCAGCATCCAGGTTCTTACCACCACCAGCTGCCTCCAACACCTCTATGTTCACCAGCCAGCCCTGAGAACTATGACCCCTATCCTCTGCACTCAACCCCCATCACCATGCAGTATAGCCATCCTGAAGTGCACCAGTCATTGCACAGCACTCCAGACAGGACATATTCAAACCTGTGACTGTACAGTTCCCCACCGCACTCCCCAGCCCTTTTAGGTTCCCAAAAAGTTGTCTCTCTCAATAAAGTAATTTTCTTTTCAATAAATGAATTCCTGGCTTTGAAAACAGTCTTTATTATTGCAGAAAGTCAAAGATATCTTAGCCCAGGAAAGAAACAGGCACTGCAAATGAGCTTAGGAAACACAGATTCCTACTAACGTTGTAACCACTGCACTTCACTTCCGGGCAAGGCACCAAACATTACTGTTGGTTTTCAGCCTCAAATTCCTCCCTCAAGGCAGCCCTGTGTTGGGCCTCTCTAGTAGTCCTGCTCTCTGGCTATGCAAATTCAGTCTCCAGGCGTTGAACCTCAGAGGTCCATGCCTGACTGAATCTTTCACCCTTCCCTTCACAAATATTATGGAGGGTACAGCACACAGATATAACCTCAGGGATGTTGCTTTCCCGCAAGTCTAGCTTCCCATACAGAGATCGCCAGCGACCCTTTAAACAGTCAAAAGCACACTCCACAGTCATTTGGCACCAGCTCAGCCTGTAGTTGAACTGGTCCTTGCTCCTGTCAAGGTTCCCTGTATATGGTTTCATGAGTCAAGGCATTAACGGGTAAGCGGGGTCTCCAAGGATCACAATGGGCATTTCAACGTCCCCTACTGTGATCTTCCGGTCTGGGAAAAAAGTCCCGGCCTGCAGCTTCCTGAAGAGGCCAGTGTTCCGAAAGATGCATGCGTCATGCACCTTTCTGGACCAGCCTGTGTTAATGTCAATGAAACGCCCCTGGTGATCCACAAGCGCCTGGAGAACCATGGAGAAATACCCCTTCCAATTAATGTACTCGGATGCTAGGTGGGGTGGTGCCAGAATAGGAATATGCGTCCCATCTATCGCCCCTCCACAGTCAGGAAAACCCGTTTGTGCAAAGTCATCCACAATGTTCTGCACATTCCCCAGAGTCACAGTTCTTCTTAGCAGGATGTGATTAATGGCACGATTCCAAGAGTCGACTTTCCCACTCCAAACTGGTTCCTGACTGATCGGTAGCTGTCTGGAGTTGCCAGCTTCCAGATTGCAATAGCCACCCGCTTCTCCACCAGCAGGGCAGCTCTCAATCTTGTGTCCTTGCGCCACAGGGTGGGGGCAAGCTCCTCACACAGTCCCATGAAAGTGACTTTTCTCATCCGAAAGTTCTGCAGCCACTGCTCGTCATCCCAGACTTCCATGATGATGTGATCCCACCACTCAGTGCTTGTTTCCCGAGCCTAAAAGCGGCATTCCATGGTGCTGAGCATTTCCGTGAATGCCACAAGCAATTTCGTGACGTACGCATCAAGCGACTCGCTATCATCGTCAGACTCCTCATCACTTTGGATCTTAAGGAATAGCTCAACTGCCAAACGTGATGTGCTGGCGAGACTTGTCAGCACATTCCTCAGCCGTTCAGGCTCCATTTCCCACAGAAACCGCACTGCACGGAAACCGTTGAAAGAGTCAAGATGGTGCCAAACATGGACGGAAAAACAGGGATTGCTGGGATGTGAAGTGATGCATCACGGGGCGTTGGGACAGGAAACATAATGACCCGCACCCTCCAACCCTTTCCCACAACCCACGGCGCCAGAATGGGAAGAGGTGTTCTGCGGGATAGCTGCCCATAATGCATCACTCCCAACACCACTGCAAATGCTGCAAATGCGGCCACACTGCAGCACTGGTAGCTGTCAGTGTGGCCACCCTGCAGCGCTTTCCCTACACAGCTGTACGAAGACAGCTTTAACTCTCAGCGCTACACACCTGCAAGTACAGCCAAACCCTGAGACTCTACTGTACAAAAATGAAAGATTGAGCATACACAGCAAAAGAAAATGTTAAACTGTAAGCCGCACAATTACAGATACTATTTAAATGAGAAGTTTTTTGCAAAATGTGGAGACAACTGTTTGCCTTAGTGCTGCCTCCTAACGTCAAACCCTTCTTTCAAATGGCCAGGCACCCAAACTCATTCTACTCCCTCAACTCCTCAAATGTTTTTTGCATGTTAATCACTATATAACACTCACAATTGAGACTTTGGATCCCTAAATAAATAATTTTATTCACAAAGCACCTCCTCGACTGCTCCATTGCAAAAGACCTGCCACCATCAAAACAATTCTCATTATCTAATAAAAAGAACATCCCAACCTCAACAAATGTATAAACAAGGTGAGTAAACAAAACAAAAAAATACTACAGCAACTGTGGTAGTAACTTAAAAATACCTCTGAAAAAATAAGTTTTTACTTTTTTTTAAGTGGGGAGAGATTAAATAAATCAGATTTCAAGAGGGAGCAATACACTGGATTCTCCAGGACAGAAACTTCAAATTTTTGTGTGGAGAGCAGGTCCTCAAGCACATCTTGCGATCCCTCCACCCTACCTGGAGTGCAGTTCTTGTGAATACATAAGAATGGCCATACTGGGTCAGACCAAAGGTCCATCTAACCCAGTGTCCTGTCTTCTGACAGTGGCCAATGCCAGGTGCCCCAGAAGGAATGAACAAAACAGATATTCAAAGTAATCCATCCCCTGTTGCCTATTCCCAGCAAACAAAAGCTAGGGACACCATCCCTATCCATTCTTATCTAGTTCTTTTTTGAACCCTGTTATTAGTCTTGGCCTTCACAATATTCTTTGGCAAGGAGTTCCACAGGTTGACTGTGCATTGTGTGAACACCACCATGAAAGAATCCACAATAAACTGTGGGCTGTTTGAAGTGCACACCTATTGCTCGTGTAGGCGGATAGACACCCAGTTTACCTGAAATGTATCTATGCCACAAGGAAGTGCATATATGTAGGGGTCATTCCCACACCAACTTTTAAAAGAAAACTAGGCAATTAAATGTATAGAAATGCAACATTAAGGTTGCAAGTTAAAAATCACAAAAGAAAAGCTTCCACAGCGTGTAACTTGACAACTGTGATTTTTAACTATGCATTAAAAAGTTTTTGCATTATGTAGATAATTTGAGAAAACTGTATGCTACTGGCATAAACTTATCTGATGAAAGTTTATCCAATGAAAAGGTGAGCTCTAATACCCCTGTTGCAGTAAGAACTGGTCAAATCCACTTCTGCTGATGCAGTTTTCTGAACAGCAGGACAGGAAGTGTAGAAACTTCTGTTTCCAACTCAATCATTTGCAACAAGCCTAGGAAAACAGGTAGTCTCAGGTGCTCTACTTGGCCAAACCCTATATGGCTGATAATGGAGACAATGTTTTAGTCACAAGTATTTTTAGTAGAAATCATGGCCCGTGACCTGTCCATGACTTTTACGATATATCCCTGACTAAAAGTTGTGGAGGGGGAGGGGAGTGGCTTTGGGGACACTATGGGTGCAGCCCGACAGGGTGCTGCATGTGCTCTAGGGGAGTCACAGCCCAGGGGGGCATTGCGGGTTCTCAAGCAGGGTCATGGCCCAGGGGGCACCGCAGGTGCTGGGATGGGGGACGTGGCAGGCCTGGGGCAGGCTCCCTACTCAGCTCATGGGAAGCAGCGACCTCCAGCTCTAGCTCCACGTGTTGCCTCCGTTCCACCTTAAGGCCAGGTTCTGCAGCTGCCATTGGCTGGGAATCATGGCCAACGAGAGCTGTGGGGGCAATGCTAAGAACTAAGGGAGGGGAGTGCCTGTTGCCCTTCCAGGGAGCACCTCCCAGGCAACCACTGCCCCGCACCTCAACCCTGAGCCCCCCCACACCCAAACTCCTGTTGCTCAGGAGGCGGAGCAGCCTGAAACTGCCCCAGCAGCAGCTCAAGTGGCTCCAGGGTCATCCGCATAGGTTGCTGCATAAGTCCCAGAATCCATGACCTCCATGACAGGCACAGAGCCTTACTGATAATCAAACTAGATCTGCCACCCAGACTATGGACATTCTTTCAAACATCCAGCAACTACCTCCTCAACTGCAACTGAGATTCCCACAATTCATTCATCCCAGAATATTTCTATTCACCTTAAAACTGCATGAATGATCTGCAGATGGCAAGCTGAAAAATTAAAAATAGTTAAATAGTACACACTATGTTCAAAGCTATATTACAAGGGAATTAATAACAACCCTTATATTTAGATTGTTTAACCTTTTCCATTACAAAAGTGTTAGGACTTCTTTCTGAGAAACTAACACCTCCATTGCTCTAAACAGACCTTTGAAATTTGGCAGGGAGAAAGCAGACAGGATAGAGAAGTGCTTTTTCATTAGCCCATGAAATTTCATTCAAGTTTAGTTGAGTTACAAACTGAGAAAATCGATATGTCCCTCACCATGCTCACATTGATCAAGAAATTATTAACTATGCCCTGAACAAACTCTAAAGAGCTAAGACCACACTACCACCAGAAATGGAGCAGCAGCTCACACTGCAATGGAAACTCCTGGGCGCTGCAGAGTAATTGCTGCAAAAGGAGGAGAATGAGAGCAGGACCAGACGAAACATGCAGTTCTTTATTCTTAATTCTATTGTGCGTAGGTACGTGTACTGGGTCTTGGAAAAGAGAGGTTGTTTGTGCGTGTGCGGGAACTGACCACTACAGACAGACAGTTACTGCTGAGTTATTGCTGCCGCTGCGTCAGAGCTCAAAAATTGGGCGCAGCCAGTCTCACTGCCAGACGGGCTTTTATTTTATTACTTTAAACACTCAACTTTATTACTTTAAACAGATCCAAAGCTGAGCCCCGACCCTGCCAGCTTCCCGGGGGCGGGCAGCAGCGGTCTCTGCCCAGGGCTTCCAGGCTCAGCTCCTCGAGGAGCACCAGTGGGGACCCCGCAGCTGGCGGGAGAACGGCTCACACCGCGTCCCCACACGCGCACAGGCGGGGCCCGGCGGGGGCTGCTCTCGCTCACGGGGGTGTCGCTGTCGGTGACTCAAAGCAGCCCCGCGGGTTCCCTGCCCCGCCTCGGCGGCGGGACGCGACTCCTGATTCGCGGGGTCTGAATCCGCCCTGGCTCCGGTGTCACGCCCGCCCCGCTCTTCGGGGCTCCGCCGGGGAGGAGGGGGGCTGAGCCCCGAGCTAGACAAAGGGCGCTGGGGCCCTGGTGTAACCGCCCCCGGCAACACGCGGCAGGAGGGGGCGGGGCTCGGGGGCGGGCGGCAAATGCCCGGCGTCCCTGAACAGGACCCAGCGGCGGGGCGGGGCTGATTCCCGTCTGCCCCCGAAGGGCGGGAGGGGCGCGCGGACCTCACTCACCGACCCACGCGGCCACCGTCTGCCGCCTCCCGCTACGGCGAGTCCCCGCCGGAAACCGCTACCCACGTGACTCACGGGAGTGGGGGCGGGAACTAGGACCTGCGACCATAGAGAGGAGTTGGGCGGGAAGAGCGGCCGCTCCCGTAGGTCTGGGAGGTGCTGGCAGCGGGCGGAGCCCAGAGCGCTGCTCCCCGCCCCATCCCACCGGGTACACGGGCCAATCCCAGCCCGTGTTTGAGCGACGCTGTCGCGTGCACGCGGCTCCCTGGCCAGCGGCTGCGTCGGTCACTTTCCGGGGTTCCGCGGTCGATGCCAGGATGCTCCTTGGAAACATCCCCGGCTAAAAGCGCCCGAAAGGACGACGGGGGCGTAAAGGATTAGCCGATTCCACTTGGAACCGGTTGTTGATTCTGGAGAATTCTTGCAAAATCGATGTAAAAAAATGTAAATCCAGTTTATTCATAGGGTCACCATACATGTGGTACAGAACTTCTGCTTCACAGCATCGCAGCTTGTCTTTGCTTAGTTGGAAGTGCACCTTCAGTGCACACAATAGTCATAGATGGAGAGTCTCCCCAGGTGGAGTCAGGTGCGAACTGGCCCCGCCCCATGTCAGGGTCATGCTGTCCACACCCTGCCCTCCTTGCAGTGTCGTGGCAGGACTTTCCGCGGGCCTGGCTGAAAGGGGAAGGGAGGCAAAGCACCCCTCATATTCCTGAGGCAAGGCCACATCAGTCTGCACCCACCATTTTCACAGCGGACATGAATGGACGGGGCAGCAAGATCTTGGCAGCAATGTTGCTCTGGGGCTTCAGAACCCAGTTGGCAAATAAAAGACCGTGTTGTTCTTAAAGCCCCAGTGTGGTTTTTCTGTATGTGGCTAAGCCCTGCTCTCATCCATCCCCTTTGGGCGTCTTGCTAACAGGCCAGAGTCACAGATTGTACCAGCCACCTGCAGAATAGGATGTAGGGTTCCCGGCGTCCAGTTTTCACCTGGAATACCTGGTCAAAAAGGGACCCTGGTGGCTGCTGACCAGGCCGTTAAAAGTCCAGTTGGTGGCGCAGTGGGGCTAAGGCAGGCTCCCTGCCTGCCCTGGCTCTGTGCGGCTCCTGGAAGCAGCCAGCACGTCCAGCCCCTATGTGCAGGGGCAATCAGGGAAGCTCCGCATGCTGCCTCTGCACCACGCAACATCTCTGCAGCTCCCATTGGCCAGGAACCACTGCCCCAGGTTGGAATCCATACCCTAACGCCCTCCCAGACCCTGCACCCCAAACCACTGCCTCAGGTTAGGACCCCCTCCTGCACCCCAATTCCGCCCAGACCTCTGTGATGTTATTGACGTGAACTGTGACCGTATAGATCATTGTTGCAACCAGGGTCCTATAGTTGCATCAAATCTTATACAAAGGAGGTCAAGTAGGGTGTCTATCAAAAGGTTATGATTTGCTGGTTATGATTCTGCTCTCTGTATGCATGTATCATTTTGTATTTAAAGTTAGAAGTATTGGCTCTATACTGTCTGTATTTCAAACTTGTGCTGTGCTTCTGGGTGATGCCCCAGACAATTTGGCATCAGCACTACCTAGCCTGCTTGATGGCCCATTAAGGACCATCAGCTATACAACTGACCCATTGAGAAAAGGCAGATACACCTTGTGACTCAGCAAGGCATGCAGGGGCATGCCTATGGACAGAACTCTAAGGGCTTGGCTACACTTGCAAGTTGCAGCGCTGGTGAGGGGGTTACAGCGCTGCAACTTAGTCGGTGTCCACACTTACAAAGCTCAGCCAGCGCTGCAACTCCCTGGCTGCAGCGCTGGCTGTACTCTTGGTCTGCTATGGGTGTAGCGAATCCAGCGCTGGTGATGCAGCGCTGCTCATCAGGTGTGGACACTCACCAGCGCTGTTATTGGCCTCCAGGGTATTAAGAGGTATCCCAGAATTCCTGTCTACAACAAACCGGAAGGTACTCCCCGGAGCTACCAAACACAGCTGCTCTTTGCTCCAGCGAGCAGCCAAGCCGAGGCTTTGGATGTTCACAGCTGTTTGCTTGAGGAGACAACAGCCATGGCGGGGGGGAGGGAGTCCGTCGAGAAGCTGCTTATCTGGTCTGAGCCTTTTTACATTTAAGAGTGATTGAGAGAGGGGTGGGAAATGGCCAAAATTTGCAAGGCGGGAGTGTCTGCTCCAAAAATCCGCTTTCTCTGTCTCCCTGACCCTCCCTGTCACACTCAACCCACCCCCCGCTTTTGAACTTGCAGGCAGGGAGCTCACAGTGTCTGCTCAAAAATCCCTCTCTGTCTCCCCGACGCTCCCTGTCACACTCCACCCCACCCCCCTCTTTTGAAAAGCACGTTGCAGCCACTTGAATGCTGGGATAGCTGCCCACAATGCACCACTCCCAACAGTGCTGCAAATGCTGCAGATGTGGCCACGCTGCAGCGCTGGTAGCTGTCAGTGTGGCCACTCTGCAGCGCTGTTCCTACACAGCTGTACGACCAAAGCTGTAACTCCCAGCGCTGCACATTTCCAAGTGTAGCCACACCCTAAGATTTTTCCATGCCATGAGCTGGGTAACTTGTGTTTTGAACAAAGGAAGCACAAGCCACGTGGCAAACGGACTATAAAAGGCAGCTGTATTATCTCCATTTTGTCTCTATTTTGTCTTAAGTCCTTCTTCTTACCTCTGGAGGAATTTTGCTGAACAAATGACTGAATGACCCATCCAACCTGTGGATATACTCCAAAGACTTGATTTGAGCCTGCAGTTTATTCCACCACTGCTACAAGCCTGAGCCAAAGACTTTGCCATTGCTGTATGTAATTGCTTACTTTAACTATTTTTAGCTCTCATCTATATTTTTATTTTTATGAATAAACTTTTAGATTCTAAAAGATTGGCAACAGCGTGATTTGTGGGTAAGATCTAAGTGGTATATTGATCTGGGTCTGGGGCTTAGTCCTTGGGGATCAGTAGAAACTTTTTTCTTTTACTAGGGTACTGGTTTTCATAACCTTTCATCCCCATAACGAGTGGTGTTGGTGGTGACACAAAGGAACTGAAGTATCTGAGGTAATTGCTTGTATGATGTCTGGTCAGCCAGTGGGATAAAACCAAAGTCCTCTCTGTTTGGCTAGTTTGGTGTTCCTTAATAATAAAAGACATCCAGCCTTGGGCTGTGACTGCCCTGCTCAAAGCAATTTGTCCTGAATTGATATTCTCAGTTGTGTCCCACCAAAGGCAGCATCGTTACACCTCACACCCCAACCCTCTGCCCCAGGTTGGAACCCCCTCCTGCACTCAAACTCCTGCCTGGAGCCCGCACCCCCGTCCCTCACTCCAACCCCCAGCCCTGAGCCCCCTCCCACACTCCAAACTGCATGGCCCATCCCAGAGCTCCCTCCTGCACCCCCAGTCCCTCATCCCCAGAGCCCACACCCCCAGCCAGAGTCTGCACGCCCTCCATACCCCAAGCCTGATCCCACATTACATTTCTGTAAAGCCCCGAGTGTGTGGGCCCCAGGCAGATACAGCTGCCAGCTGTGCCCCAGGCATAGGCTGGAGGAGGTGCAACATTAACCAGCCTCTGCTTCGTATTAACATTCACTTGTTGCTCTCCAGGGTGAATGGCCCTGGGAGCTAGCTAGCATTAGAGCAGTGGTTCCCAAACTGGGGTTCATGAACCCCTGGGGGTTTGTGAAATGTTACAGGAGGTTCTCGTTAAATTCCCTAATGGTGGACAGAGTTGTCCCTAGGGACCCCAGGCAGCATGGGGCCAGCAGCCCAGAACCCCTGGACTTCCAAGAGCTAAGCAGATCAAAGCAAGCATATCTATCACAGAGTAGATTTAAATTTCAAGACTCCTTGTAAGAAATAGAAAGGGAGGTGGATATTTTTTGCTGTTTTTAAAATTGACTAATCAGCTAGTATTTTTTTTAAAGAACAAGTTTTAGCTTTGTTGTAACGTGTGTTGTTTGCTTGGACTGTTCAAGACCTGAATGCTTGTGTAGGAGGAACTCTGAGTTGGCTTCTTAACAGGGCGAGTGCAAGGATGTTTCATGCCCTAGGTGAAACTTCCACCTTGTGCCTCTGCCCCCGAGGCAGCCCTCCTCCCTAAGATACCCCCCACCACCCTGAGGTGCCCCCCCCACACATTGGCAGCTCCCCGCCAGTGAAGCCGCCTTCACTAGTTTTTCCTTGTCCCGACCCACCAGGGGCTGCAGTTCTCCTTCCGCCACCCCTTCTTGAACCGGGGAGTGGGGCGGGTCACGTGGCGTCGGCCCATCGGACGCCACATCGGGGGTCTTCCCCCTGCCTGCCCGCCTCGATGGGCCACGGGGCTGTGACGGGAGCCCCACTGGGGGACAGTCGTCAATCAGTAACCCCGCCCCCCCATGCGCTGAGGGAGGAGCTGCAGGAGTTCCTAGAGGACGTCCATGGCTCCCGTAACAAAGTCCAGCTTGCGCTCCGGCGGTGGGGGGATTTCCATCAGATCCTCTGGGCTGCGAGGGCCCTCATGGGGGAGGGTAAGAGGACCAGGAAACAGGCCACCGCGGCCTATCGGCGGGTCCGCCTCTTCCGTGACTCTTTACTCACCCACGGGGTAGGTCATGGATTGCTCCGCAGCCTGCCGGAGACCATGGCCGTGTCTGCCGGCGAGGATCCCCCCCAGCCCTCCTCATGGCGCCAATCATCTTTGCCACTTTAAACACCCAGGGCTGTAGGATGGGTCTCCGCAGAAGCCAGGTGCTCTCCTTCCTCCGGGAAGGGGGGTACTCTGTGGTTTTCCTGCAGGAGACCCATACTGATCCGGCCGCTGAAGCTAGTTGGCGGCTGGAGTGGGGGGACGGGGCCTACTTTAGCCACTTCTCGGTTTGCGCGGCTGGAGTGGCGACCCTGTTCTCCCTTGACCTATGGCCCGAGGTGCTGGGGGTTGCCGAGGCTGTGCCGGGCCACCTGCTGCACCTCCGGGTCCACATGGAGGGGCTTGTTGTTAATCTCATCAACGTTTACACCCCGACATCGGGCCTGGAGAGGTTGCATTTTTATCAGCAGGCGTCCGCCTTCCTCGGCTCCCTGGATCCTCATGAGTGCCTGGTACCTGGGAGGGGACTTTAACACCACCCTCAAGGAACGGGACCGCTCGGGGACCGAGCAGTGCCCGGCCGCTGCGGATATTCCTCCGGGGAGATCGTTGAACACCACTCCCTGTGGACGTCTGGCGTGACAACCACCGGACGATCAGTACACCTTCGTCTGGGGAGGCCCATCAGTCGCACCCTCCCGGGTGGACCGCGTTATCTGTCGCGTTTCCACCTTTCCCGGACCCACTCCTCCAGCGTTCCGCGCGGCCCCCTTTTCGGATCACCACCTTGCCACCGTGACGGCCTCTCTCTGCCTGAGAGGCCGGGGCCAGCCTATTGGCACTTTAATAATAGTTTCTGGAGGATGCGGGCTTCATTGACATCCTTCCAGGAGTTCTGGCTGGCCTGGCGAGGACAGAGGCGCGCCTTTTCCTCAGCGCGGCAGTGGTGGATCTGGGGAAGGTGCGTGCCCTGCTCTTCTGCCGTGACTTACACCCGGGGCGCCAACCGACGGGATCCGGCGATAGAGCAGTTGGAGCAGGAGGTCTTGAGCTGGAGAGGAGTCTGGCCGCCACCCGAGGATCCATCCCTTGCGGAGCGTGCCGGGAGAAGCGGGAGGAGCTCCTGGCCCTTGGCGACCATTGGGCCGGGGTGCTTTTGTTCGATCCCGCATCCACCTCCTTCGAGATGGATCGCGGCTCCACTTCTTCTACCCCTGGAGAAGAGGAGGGGGGCAAGAAGCACGTCACCTTGCCTCCTGGTGGAAGGACGCACCCCCCTCACAGATCCGGAGAGTGTGGGAGAGGGCCAGGGCATCTTTACGCGACTCTTTTTCTCCCCAGATCGACCGATCCTAACGCTTGCAGAGTGCTTGGATGGAAACTCCCGACGGTCCAGCATCCGCGACCAGGGGACGCGCTAGAGCCTGCCCTCTCCACTCTCGGCGAGTTCTCGGAAGCCCTCCGTCACATGCCCACCAATAACTCTCCAGGCATGGACAGGCCTGACCGTGGAGTTCCACCGCGTGTTGGGGACGTCCTCGGCCGACCTGGTCACCCATCTGGCTGATTGTCTTTGCGAAGCGGAGGTCCTCCTCTCTCCATGCGAGGCGAGCCGTGCTCATCTTATTGCCGAAGAGGGGGACCTCCGCGACTTACGGAATTGGGCGTCCCATCTCGCTCCTCAGCACGAATACAAAAACGTTGCGAAGGCCATCTTCGATGTTGACTAGGGTCCGTGCTGGCGGATGTGGTCCATCCAAGACCAGACTACACCTCCTGGCCGCACGATCTTTGATAACTTGTATCTGGGTCTGGGACCTTCTGGAATTAGTGTGTAGGGATGGTCTGTTGTTCGCCCTTCTGTCCTGGATCAGGAAGGCGTTCGACAGGGTGATTCACGGTATCTCCTGTTGCGACTCTGGCTCGAGGGTTTGGCTTTGACCCCGCTTTGTGGGTTTTCCCCAGGTGCAGTACTCTTCTGCAGGAGTGTCCTGGTCATGCTCACTGGACCCTGACCGACCGGTCAGCTTCGGGGGGGAGTGCGGCTGGGTGCCCCCTCTCGGGCCAGCTGTATGTTCTGGTGATTGATCCCTTCCTCTGTCTCCTCTGCAAGAGGTTGACGGGGTTGGTTCTTCGGGAGCCAGAGTGCGGCTGGTCCTGTCGGCGTACGCTGACGATGTGCTCCTCGTGGTCTAGGACCCGGGTGACTTGGCGTGGGTGGAGACTAGCCAGGCTGTGTACTCGGCGGCCTCCTCCACCCGGGTCAACTGGGTCAAGAGCTCTGGCCTGGTGGTCGGGGACGGGTGGCAGGCGAGCTCCCTCCCACCCGCGCTTCAGGCCATCCAGTGGAGCGTGGTTCCGCTGCTCTATCTCAGCATTTACCTTTTTGCCACGCATCCGTCTCCGCCGGATACAAAGCTACAAACTGGCACGGTTTGGCAGGCAGGGTGATGGAGCAGCTCTGGATATGGACAGGACTACTCCGGTGCCTCTCCCTTCGGGGGAGGGCACTGGTGCTTAATCAACTGGTCCTGTCCATGCTTTGGTACCGGCTCAACAACCTGGTTCCGGCACCGGATTTCCTGGCCAACCTCCAGACGGCGATTCTGGAGTTCTTTTGGCCAGGGATGCACTGGGTCTCTGCAGGGGTCCTCCATCTGCCCCTGGAGGAGGTGGGGCAGGGCCTGAAGTGCCTACGCACTCAGGTCCGTGTCTTCCGCCTCCAGGCCCTGCAGAGGCTCCTGTATGGTGCAGGTAGTCCGGCATATTGGTGCACTCCTTCCTCCGCCGCTTCCGAGGGCTCCAATACGACTGGCAGCTCTTTTACCTCCATCCGACAGGTCTTCCGCGAGACCTCTCCGGGCTGCCGGTCTTCTACCAAGACCTCCTCTGGACCTGGAAGTTCTTTTCAACGACCAGGTCCGTGGCAGCCACCGTGGGGGCTAATCTCCTCGCGGAGCCCCTGCTACACAATCCCCAGCTTCGTGTGCAGGTAGCAGAGTCCCCCGCAGTGTGCCAGAGGCTGGTCTTGGCGAGAGTCACCAGGTTCGGAGACCTCCTGGACTACGACCGGGGAGACTGGCAGGATCCCCTGATGCTCGCTCAGCGCATGGGGTTCTCCAGACCTCGTACTCCCAGGCGCGTACTTCAGGAGGTGAAGGCCGCTTTACTTCCCGCTGCTCGGTCCTACCTCGACTGGGTTCTGCAAGAGGGCACACCCCGCCCACCCTCCACCCCAGACCCCGTGGACCTTTTTATCGTGCCCCCGCCCCGTGGACCCAATTGGCCCCCTCACCCTTTCACTGCAAGCCGGCTGCACGCTCTGCAGCCGGTTCTGTTCCAGGCTGTGCCAAGAAAACATCTATACACGCTCGTGCTCCACACTCTCCACTACCTCACCCTCACATCCCGCCCTGATACCAAATGGCGGGACCTTCTGCCACCTCTCGAGGGTGAGAGGCCCTGGTCGGCCAGCTTATACTCTGCCCTGGTCCCGAGGCCCACCGGGGATGTCAGTTGGCGGCTCCTTCATGGGGCCATGAGCACAGGCGTGTACTTGGCATGGTTTACCCCTGTCCCCAACATCTGCCCTTTTTGTGGCATGAAAGAGACCCTGGCGCACATTTATTTAGAGTGCGCCAGATTGCAGCCCCCGTTCCGGCTCCTCTTGAATCTTATGTTGCATTTTTGGTTGCACTTTTCCCCTCACCTGTTTATCTATGCACTCCCCGTCCATGGCCCCACCAAGTCGTGGGATCTCCTTGTCAACCTCCTCTTGGCCCTGGCCAAGCTAGCCATCTACAAAACCAGGGAGAGGAGGTTGGCCGACGGGATTTCCTGCCACTGTGGGGCCTATTTCTGCTCCTCTGTCTGTTCATGCATCCGGGCAGAGTTCCTCTGAGCGGCATCTGCTGGCTCCTTTGATGCCTTCGAGGAGCAGTGGGCGTTGTCCGGGGTTCTCTGCTCGGTATCCCCATCAGGTTCCCTTCGTTTAGCCCTGTGACCTCACTCTCGATCCTGTTTTTTTTCATTAGTTGTCCCACGGAATCATTTGGTGTCACAGACCTGTGGATCCTCCCCTTAGGCTGAGGGGAGGTCCTTTAGAAGTGGGCGGACTCCTGTACCCCACTGGTTTGGGTCTGTCACAAGCTACAAAACAACCTAATACAAAAACAAATAAACATTAAAAAAAAACAACAACCTGCTATAGCTATAAAATGTACTAAAATGCAAATACTTGCTTTGTTCACACTGAAACATAAAATGTTTTGGGTTATACCAAGAAACACCAAGGTTTTAAAACGCTGAAACAACAACAAAAATCTTTAATATATAGAAACAAAACTACATTTGTTTCATTGGAATGTATGGTATATGTTGCGGGGTAAAAAAATGTATAAAAAGTTAAAGCCACAAACCAGGCTGGCTTCAAGTGACACTATTGTCCATATCTTAATGTTAAAAGGGGGATTAAGTTGGATCTAGTTAAAGTATAGTAATATAAACGAATAAGGTAAAATATAGTTGTTAAAAGAAATCCCTGTTTTAAATACTTGATCTGTGTTAAGTGAATTTCTCTCTGATCTCTGCTAAAATTTGTTGAATGAATCTTTGTAACAAGCCCAAGGCCAAAATACCAATTATCTAAGGCCTAAATATGCAAGTAACTGATAATAATGCTGTTACAGAACAGAAAGTCTATAACAAGGGATGATAAGAACTTTGGAAAAAACAATGATGTTTTCTTAAGCTATACCCACTGATCCTCTCATCCCTTGAAAACTTAATTAGGCCTATGTAAATCTATTAGCAATTAAAAAAAAAATCAAACCTGTTAAATCTAAATATAAAAATGTTAAGTGCATAAAAATAAATAATTATTTACTTGTTATAAATAATCAAAAACTAGTACCAGCCAAAACCTAAAACTCACAACCATCAATAGGCTAAAAATAAAGCAAAGCAAAGGCAACCAAAAAACTCCCGGAAGGCATGCTGGAACCCACCCAAGTGCATCCAAATAAATAAACGACTCAAAAGTAATGTATACCCGTCATAAATGTATCATCTACTAATCAAGCTAATTAACTGTTACCCCAATCACAAATTCAGCATAATAAAGCAACTTCGATAAACAGACATTAAAGCAAAAACCTATAAAAACAAAACCGGGGACTAAGCTCTTTGAGTCTGGTTCTGCGACCACCCTCCAAAACCATCAGATGCTCATCTAACACTACTCGGCTCCACTCTCATGTCCAAGCCACCTGGCCAGTGACATGGCACGAGCAACTCTCAAGCTTGTAACTATAACAACCATTGCAAAACCCGTGTAAATGTTTGTGTAAGTAAATAATTATAACAGCTGTCAAAACTGTTTTGTTGTATTTGCAATAAACGTAGCATTTTGCCTTGTCCCTCTTATAAAATCCTGTTGGTATTATTTTATTAGTGTAATATCTCCATGTTTTTTGTTCACTAAAGTTATTGTAATTTAATGTGTGAAATTAGGACCACACATTATTACAGCTGCAACGGATCCATAAATGGCACATTCCTGAAGCCCAAATACAAATCCATAGAGCACAACCACCAAAATACACACTTGTCCGGATACCTATATAAATAAATCTGTAGAAACTGACTCCCACACCTACATGCAGATACCCCAACTAAGATCAGGGCTCCAGAGTGGTAGGTGCTGGACATACACAGAGAGAGTCCGCCACAAAGAGTTTATAATGTAGCTAGACGAAGGTGGGGAGAAATGTATGATACACTGGCTTTTCTGCAATTACTAGTCAACAACATTCACCTTATAAGAAATAAAATGTTTCTATTAGAGTTCCCTTCTCTTTTAAAAACTTGTTATGAAATGAATACACACATATTTTATGTCATCAATTTTTTTGTGTGCAAGCCAGCAACAAGAATAAAAGTCAAAGAGTTAGGCTGCAAATTTTATTCACACAGGTACATGTGGCAATACACGCACCTTCCTATACAAAGACATACAGTCTCTTACACACATACAATGCATACATGATACACTTGCCTACACAGACACCCAGCCAGGAAGGGAGGAGGGTGGGCTGGAGGGGAAAAGATGGGTAGGGTGGGGTGCAGGAGAGAGGATGAGGAGGGAAAGAGGCCAAGGACAAGAGCAGGGTGGGGGTAAAAGGGGGCAGTGAAGGAGAGGGGTGTAGGGGGTATGTGGGGTGGATGGGGACACGGGAAGGCAGAAGTCTACAGCTGCATGAGGATGTGGAGGGCACAGGCGTGTATAGGGTCATAATGGGAATGCAGCAGTGTATGGAGGTGAATGGGGTATAGGGCTTTGGAGGTGAGGGACAAGGGAGTGGTAGCTCTGGGATGCGGAGAGGATGGGTGGGAGAGTGCTGTAAGGGGTACAGGGCTGGGATGGGTAGGTGTGAGGGACAGGGCGGAATGGGACAGGGGAGGGATGCAGTGAGGGGGATGGAGGTGCAGGGAAGTTGGATGGGGAGGGATGCAATAATGTGGGGATGGGGATGCAGGGGGATTGGGACAGGGAGAATTGCAGTGAGGGGGATGCGGGTGCAGCCCCATTCCCAGCACTCAGAGACGAGGATACATACCTCCAACTCGTGGGTGCTGGCGATGGGGTGACAGCAAGTGCCACAGCTCAAGCCCAGCCACAGGAGAAGCATGAGAAGGAGAAGCAGGCCAGCAGCAGCGGGAGAGGTGCGCACCATGACCCCTCAACCACAGCCTCCCAGGCGTGCTAGTTTGTCCTTTGCACTGCCCCAGCCAAAGGGAGCGGCACCTGCAGGCGGGGGGCAGCACACAGATCCCACTGGCTACTCCCATGTGTAGAAGCCAGAAGGGGGACATGCAGGCTGCATCCTGGGAGCCACAACACACAGTGGCTAATAGGGAACCTGCCAGTCCCACTGTGCAGCACCGCCAACCAGACAGTCAACAGCCCAGTCAGCAGTGCTGACCAGAGCTACCAGGATCCCTTTTTGACTGGGTGCTCTGGTGGCAAACTAGACACCTGGTCACCCTACAGGAGCCCCAAGGCACCCCCCGTCCGGGAGCTAAATTCCAGAGACCCAACCCCTTCCCCACCACAGAAGGCAGAAGCCCTGACCCCCTTGCCCTGCTCCCACCCTGCAGGGCTAAAGCCCCGAACCCCCTCTCCAGTGACTGAAACCCAGAGCCCCAAATGACACTCTCACCTCCTTGGTGCTGGGCCTTGGAATTTTTATAGCATGTTGGACAGGTCTCAGAAAGTAAAACATTGAGAACCACTGGGCTAGATGACCTCTTCAGGTTCCTTCCAGCGCAACATTGCTATTCAGTTTCAGGGGGCAAGAGGTGGAGTGGGGGAGGAATGGGGACTGGGCCATGGGTGGAATGGGGGAGGGGCTGTGGGGGAAGGCATGGAATAGAATGGGTGATGGGCATGGCTGTGGGCAAAATGGGGGAGGGACTCTGTGCTTGGAGTTCCATACAGGGGAGAGAACTCCGCTGGGGTCCGAGCTGAGGCTGAGAGTTCAACCCCAGCGGGGGCTGAACGCTCAGCATACCCCCTGCCATGCCCCCAGCTGAGCTCTCAGCCCCTGACCCAATCCCAGGTGGGACCATGGTGGGGAAAGGCTTAGCTTTCAGCCCCCATGCCTTGGCCAGGGCCAGGAGAGGGGGCTGAGAGCAGCGAGCAGGAGCGAGGCCTCAGCCAGAAGAAGCTGGGTAGTGGGCTAGCAGCGCCAAGGGAAAGCTTCACCCACTGCCCATGTTTCACTGTGTGCCATGTTCATTTCATATTGTTATAGTTTTTTTAATCAAAATGTTGTGTGATACCAGTCAAATGTCTTACAGAAGTGTAAGTATATTACACCGGCTCTGTTCCCTTTATCAACCAAATGTACAGTCTCATCAAAAAAGATATCAAGTTAGTTTGAAAGGATCTGTTTTCCATAAATACTTGTTATTGGCATTAATTATATTACCTTCTGTTAATTCTTTTTTAATTGAGTCCCATATGACCCATTCCATTGTTATGCCCAGGATCGATGTCAAACTGAAAGGCCTATAATAACCGGTTCATTCCATTTACCATTTTTAAATATTGTCACAATATTATCTTTCTTTTAGTCTTCTGGAACTTCCCCATGGGATGCAGGAAACGCTTAGTGACAAGGGGCACAGAGGGGTTACGGAACAAAGTACAGTATCAAGGGAAGTGGTGGATTCTCCATCTTGATGTATTTTAAAGAAGATTAGAAGCCTGTGTTTAATGTGTTTGGTCAAAAACCAGCTACTGTGTCATACAGGAAGCCTGGGATATGCAGGGGGTTAGAATAGATGCTCTAAAGGTCTTTTCTGGTCATAAAGTCTACTAACTTTGGAAAAACTGAGTATAACATTAGGAGCAGCCTCTGGTGTTTTACTATCTAGCCAGCTTGCTTCCTAGAATGAACACTCATTGAGTGGGCTGATCCACAGAGTAGCTCAAACATCCAGAGTGTCTGGCCAGCGGCAGGACATCAACACTGCAGGGGAGGGTTGGGTGTGGCAGTGACATCACAAAGGCCTTTTCCAGGACCTCAGCCTATTGGTCCAAGATGGTGGGGAGGTGGTGACCTCACAGAGAGATACTGACATCAACCAGGCAGGACAGGGGTGCAGTGGCAGGGAAACCTTGGAGACCCTTGTGGCTTTGCCTCAGCAAGTCTACTTCTCGAGGCCTCTCCTTCAGGACTGAGAGAGTATTCAGATTCATGTACATGAGTGCGAGGAGGAACCTCTTTTGAGTTTTCTCCTTTTACTAATTTTACTAGGACACAGATGTCCCTATTTAGAAGGTAAGAGCCTCCAAGATATTTGGAACCTGTTCAGTCTGATCCACCTGGCACTGGCTGAATTCTAGGCATGGAAAACACTAGCTTAAGGTGGCAGAATTTTATTCCCCACCTAGGACTTTGTCCCTTAGAATCACTGGGGATATTGGGCTTTGTCCTTTTTGTTGTCCCTTTTCCTAGAGCCCTAACTCCTTTCTCTTCTTCTCTTGCTTCTTTTGTCCTTTCATCTGTTCGCCTCCCAGTACTAGGAGAAATGTGTGGGGGGTGGTGGGAGTTGCTCCGCAGCTACCAATATGGGAAGCCCACCCAAAAAGATGGGGCTGGAATAGTGCTCTAACAGTAATGCCCATGGGTGACCTGGGCCATCCTTTAGGCTCTTTGGTGAGAACCCTCAGTCTCTACCCAGATTAGCTGAGCAAGGGACTATTGTCAGTGAGGAGACTCAGGTCCTTGTTGTTCTTTTTTAAGACCAAGTAAATAAGTGAGAACTAATGATATGTTTGACGAATTTTGCTGTTACTCTGCATTAATTGTCTCTGAGCAGTTCATTATTCTCTTTAACATTCCAGTTCTCCTAAAACACTTGCTGAACAATTACTAAGAACTGTTGTTGGTCTGGAGCTCATTTGAGAGCCCTTTATTCAGGTCATTCAGGCCCACTTTCCCTAACTCTGACCCATGGCTCTCCCTTGATTGCAGGATCTGCATAGGGTCTTGACAGACCTCCTGGATGCCATGCTGGGGAACCTGCTTGCAGAGCCCCCAGATACCGACAGGCTCCACTACATCTTTGAGGTGAGCCTGATGAGAGGGAAGGGGGCAATTTCACCCTAACTCTTGGATCTATTTTCCTAGCTAGGTCCCCAGTGGCAGTGAGTGCAATGCAGTGTCAGGCCCTTCGTCCTTGAAGGACAGAGGAAGGAGCTGGGACTTCAAGCCAGAGCTCTCCTTGGTTCTGTTGTGCACTAACCTCAGGGCCCCTAGCTGGCTTGGGGAGTGAGACTCTGAACCCCTCCTGTGAGATCCAGAAAATGGTCCTCAGAGAAGAGTCACAGGCTCCTTCCTAGAGAAACAGAAGGACCCCAGAGAATCAGCCCTTCTCTCCGATGGGCTCTGAGATTCCTGGGGGGATTGTGCTCAGACTCAGTCTCTTCACCCTGTCGCAGCCCGAAGGCCTCTGGCCTAACATGGCGTCTGGATGGCCAATTGCCGGTCATCTAAAGGTCACACTAGTACTGTGTGCAGCACCATAGTGCGGTGTGCAACCTTAGAGGGCCGTGTGCAGGTTCCCGCCTTTTTACCTGGTCACCTAGAGGTTAGGCTAGGGTCGTGTGCAGTCTCCTGCTCTTCTGCCTAGCAACCCAGGGGTCAGATTAGTGCTGTGTGCATAACACCAGCGTGCCTTGTGCAAAGGGGCCCAATCTGACCAATCGTAATGCAGTTCAAAGGGTCGGATTAGGGTTGTGTGCAAAACTATGCTAGTGTGCTGAGTGCAGCTTCTAGTAGCTTCTTGTGTGCCGTGTGCAAAGTCTGCCCACGTAGGGGGCAACAGCTCGGAACCTGGAGGGTGGGGGAGCTACGGACCAATCAAATTCTGCCAGGTGTAAAACAGTCCCTGGAATAAAACCATGCCTCGTGCCAGGTTCTGTAGGAGTATCCGCGATCTGACTGAAGGACCTGATCAACCCTTCAGCCAGGGGTCTCCTCCGGATATAGCCGGCTCACGTTGTGTTGTTTATTATTTTTCCACTGATTTATTATTTTTCAACGGTATTTTTCACGTGTTGCTTATTTATTCTACGGTATTTTTCCATGGATTCGGTATGCTTCTGGTGTCCGTACTGCTGGTCAGCTGCGCCTGGAATACGGTATTTGCTCACTAACTGCCTACGCTTTGCCTAATCTTTTTCTTTCTTCCTTCCCTTTTATTTGGTATACCACTGCATATGCTACTGTCTGTCATAAAGTTATGTGTATATGGTACCAAAATTGAGTTGTTTTAAATAACTGCTATTGAGTTTAATTTGGTGTCATTGATAATAATATTTGGTTAAGTGCGCGCACAATTCATTTAATTTGGTGTATTCGTTTATGTGTTAATAGATGTAAATAGCTTGTTTTAGATTGTGTGGAGGTTTCTTGTTTTAACAGCACTGTTAGTTGATAGAAGTGCTCCTCCCCAGCCCAAGTTGTGATTTTCTCCCTGTTAATAAACAGCCACGTGGTGTTTTTGAACTGTCAGTCTGTTTGTTCTTGGTTTTTCCTCACTCGATCAAAAGAATTCACCGAACCCGCATTCGGGTCGGACACACCCAACCAAGGACTTGAGAGCCAGGGACGGGGGAAGGGTCTGTCTCCTTCCTGGTGACCTGTTCAGGAATCAGGAGTTCAGGGAGGATGGAACCAGCCATGACAGCGAACGCTGTTCCACTCTAGAGAGACAATGACAAGTTGTGACCTGCAGAATAGAAGCATCGGGGGCCACAATCTCCTTCTAAAGCTCTGCAATCAATGAATCAGATATTCTACCCTGCGCACACTGTCTCAGCCTCCTGGAGGTTGGGGAGGGGTCTGTGTCATTTGCACAACACATGCACTTGCCCATTGATCCTGAGCTGCCTCCTTTTCCCGCAGCACATTAACTACTGGATCGTGTCCAGGGTGTTGCAGGAGAGAACCAGGGCCATTAGGAGTAGCACAGCCTTGCTCAGATTCACCATCACCCTCCCTGAGTTTGATGTAACTGACCTCTGACCCCAGCTTCCTGACTCCAGGTGTAAGCAAGCTGGCTCCAACTGGCTGTAGGATCTGCTGCTGCAGGAGCTGTGGGTTAGATGTGTTCCTCTTGGGGAGGCAGAGGCAGAGCAGGGAATGAGCTTGGCTTGAGTCAAGTTGTTCTTGTCCTGGTTAAGTGATGACTGGGCTTTTAAGGGGATCATGCTCCAAATTCACGCCTTTCTGTCATCCTGGAGCAGCTGGGGAAGCAAGTCCTCCTGGAGGGCCCTGCCCACATCCCTGTTCTCCAGGCTGCCTTGGGGGCAGAGGAAATTAAGGATCTAGCTCTAGCTTCTATCCTCTAGCATCTCCCGCAGAGCGGCTGAGGGGAAAAAGAGAGTCCTGGCCCAGGGGGAACTGGGAGCTGACAAGAAAATGCTGATGGAGTCCCCTCTCCCTCTCCCTTCCATTGGAACTCCGCAGAATTCCCCAGGCTGGGTCACCATGTGGCACAGCTGGCTCTGTTCATCAATGACCCAGGCAAGGACCTCAGCCGGCAGGCCAGGGAGGGGGGTTACCGGCTCTACTAGCTGGGGCTGCACCAGAGGGGTAAGGAACCCAGCTGGGAAATGGCACCCAACAGAAGAGTGAGACTGGGACCCCAGCCAATTTCTCTCAGACTGACCCCGGCTGGAGGATGAGTCTCTGTCTGTCTCTTCCTCTGTTCTACACCCCTCCCTTGCAATTCTGTTGGGCCAGGCACGCAGCGAGGACTCTGCCCACTGTGCACCCACCAGTGGAATTGGAAGGACACAGGCACTGCAACCAGAATGCCAAATGTGTGTATGTGTCTCTTTTCCAGGGCTGACCATCCAGGAGGCTGAAGAGCTGTGGTGCTGGGACAGCAGGCTCCTGGGCTACAGGAACATGGCCAGGGTGGGGGAGGTAAGGACATTCTGACAGGGCATAAGACAGCTCAGGGAGTGGGAGTGGCTGGGTCCCCTGCAGTGGCCACTAGATGGAGATGCCGTTCTAGCCCCAGGATTTGGACCTGGCCTTGGGCAATCTGCTAATGCCTCACATCCTGTTGGTTTTAGGTCTTCAGCAGGTTCTTCTCGGAGAGGCAGAGAAGATTTTTCCTCCTGAGGGAGGGCAGTGCTGGCCATCCACGACCCCCTGCTGCGTGTCAGCCAGGCTGGGCTGCTCCTCGGCTGCTCCCTCCTGGGAGAAATGCAGCAGCTGATGGGGGACAAGGTAAGCAGCTGCATTAGACTCAGGAGATTGGGGTGGGATCCAGGCCTCATTGCCATCCTATCACCATTTGCTGACCTGGCAGCAAGTAGCCTGGTGGGGAATGAGAGTGAGAGCAGGTGCTACTGGGAATGGAGATGAATTCACCTCCATGAGCAGGAGGAAACAAGCTTGTCCCCAGAGCAGCTCCAAAGCAGCTCTTTAGCAAGACTAATTAATGAGAAGCATAACCTCCTCATAGACTTATGTTCTTAGGGCACGGTGCTATCGCTCTTGGAATGAGCTGACGAATCCCCTAAGTGCCCTCTGAGAGCCTATCCTGTCCCACAGGGCCTCACCCAGTTCCCAGTGTCCTAGTGTCCATGTCAACCAAGCCACCACCTAGAGAGAAGGGAAGGATTCAGTCAGCAGGGGCTGCTGATCTGCCCCATTCACCAGGGCTGCCATCCTGTGGCTTCAGCATTTAGTGTGTGGGATAACTTGGGGCAAGAGCTCAACCTTCTTGCAACCCACTTCACTGCTGCCAGAATCCCTCCTGCCCCCCCTGCTAGAGCCCCCTCCCTGCCCAACCTGGGTGCGGGTGGAGGAGAAGGTTCTGAGAACTTGAGCTATGCTTTGGAGGTGGAACAGCTGTCAAGGGCACTGAGGGGGAGGTGGCAGGAGCTCACCCTGTGAAGGGGGTTGGCACTTGAGGTCACTAGAAAGGAAAAGAAGACTCCATTCTCGGGGTCAGGAGGTGAATCCGTCCCTCAGATGTGGGCAGGTGCTGGATGGAAATGCAGCTGGTTCTAGGTGCCTTTAATTGCCCCTGATTCCTCAGAGCATTTGAGTCTCTGACAGGTTCTCGTTCCCTTGCAGCAAGAGGACGTCATGGCCAAAGTGATGCACCAGCTCCGCATCATCTGGCACTTGCACCAGGTGCCTCAGGTACTGCAGGGGCTGTGCCTCTGAGGCCACCAGAAACTTCCACCCGCTCCCTGCTGCAGGTACTGCTCTGGCTCACTGTAAATGGGGAGCTAGTGGATGGAGAAATGGAGCCCCTGGCACAGACTAAAACTCTCTCTCCTCTCTATGGAGCAGGGTCCTTCCCTCTGCCCCCTAAATTCCTCCATTGGGGCAGGGGAGCTTTCCCTCACACCCGTTACCTTCCTCCCTTTTTTTTTAGTCTACCGCATCTTCTCCTCTGCTCCCAGGCAGTGCTCTCCCTGACCCATATGGTGCAGAAGGGCCATTAGTCACAGCCCCTAGCCCCACTGAAGCTCGGAAAGCTCCACTTTTGAGGAGGTGGTGGTGGGACAGGGACTCAGGGTTAGCTTCACCTCCTGCCATTTATACTTCCCTTGACCCTTCTATAGAGTCTGTTGGTATGAAATGAATAGGAGCTGCCTTCCCAGCTGTCTTCCAGGCCCTGGAATCTGACACAGCCTCCCAGACTGGCGCAGGCTGCAGATGAGCCACCTCCTGGAGCAGTGGGGACACATCACCTCGTCCCATCAAAGCAAGCAATGGTGGGTCTCAGAGAGGGTAGATGGAAGACCCCACTTCCTCCTGGAGGTAAGAGCCATTTACTGCTTGGGGCATGTAGGTCTCTTGAGGGAGAAATGGGATCCGCGATGCATAGTCTGTCTGAGAGTTTCCCCCGTCCCTGGCTCCCAGCTCTGGGACAGAGATGTCTCCATCATTGTTCCACCCTGGCTTCCTTCCTAGGAAGGAGCTCCCCAGAGATGTCCTCGAACATGGACTCCTATGAGCATTTTCGCTGGGAGGCTTCAGCCCCTTGGGCATGAAGAGAGCATCTTGTAGTCGTGGCATCTCTGGTCTCCAGCTCCACTTCCCACAGCAGGGCAAATGAACCCTTCAGCTCCCAGAATCCCAACGCTTTGACCTCCTTCCACTCAGCAGTGGGGTTTCTCCAGTCCCCTCACCAGACCTGTCAGCCTCTGAATGATGAAGGGCCTGAATGTCAGAGTCACCAGAACAAGCACTCTCCAGTTCCAGGCAGTGGGGCCTATGTGTACTCAGGCCCTTTGGAAACCAGGTCGGAAATGGGGAGCAAGGACCCCAGCCCAGTAACAGTAGGAGTGGGCAGAGCAGGCCTGTAACAGGGTGCTTTCCCTGGGGCTGCACAGCCTGGAGCTTAGCTATGGTGATTACAGAATGAGCTCTAACTGAGAGGCACTATGTACCTTCCTATAAAGAGCCAGATTTCAGTGGTGATACAGCCCAGCTGGGGTATCAACAGAAATGAGAACGAGGTAGGTAGTTCAGAGCAGCAAGGAAAGCCTAGAGGGAACTTGAGAAGAGAGGTAGGAAGTGCCCAGGGAAAACTGCAGCAAAGAGAAAGGAGCAGACCTAGGTATTGGGTTCAGGGCCCTCTGTGAGGAATCCCTTCCTTGCAGATGCTGTGCTTTGGTTCCTGGACTCTGCCAGGAAGCCCAGCTCCCATCCCTAGCAGCTTGGCTCTTCCCTACGTGCTGTGCACCAGGCCCTCTGCAGAGAACGGCTCTGGGCAAGGACTGCAGAACCAGCTGGCATCCTGGTAGGTGCAGCCTCAGATTCCATAACCCTGAGCCATGGCCTCCCTCCGCTGACAGGCTCTGAAGAAGGCCTGCCCAGAGCCAGGGCTGCCATGTTGAAGAGCTTGCTGACAGCAACCCCCAGCACAGACAATCTCCAGCACATCTTGGAGGTGAGAACAGGAATTTTACCTTGTCCCTGGGGAGGCCTGGAAATGAAAGACAGGATGATCCACGTTTCCACTGTGTCCTGCTACTTGAGAGCTGTTAGTGCAGGGCAGTGTTGGGGCCCTTCCACCTTCAGGGATAGAGGGAAGGCGCTGGTGCTCTAGAACAGGGCTCTGCCTGGTCCTTTCGAGTACTAACTCCAAGGTCCCAGGCAGGCTTGCGGAGTGACAGCATCAGACCCCTGGGAGGTCCAGGAGAAGGCCCTC
>NC_133770.1:122316141-122427672 GCF_003597395.2 Chelonoidis abingdonii
GAGGGATATGGAACAGCTTCTGTATGAGGTGAGATTAATAAAACTGGGTGGAGTCTTCAGATTGGAAAAGAGGTGACTAAGGGGGGATATGATAGAGGTCTGTAAAATGATGACAGGTATGGAGAAAGGAAGTGTTATTTACTCCTTCTTGTAACGCAAGAACTAGGGGTCACCACATGAAATGAATAGGCAGCAGGTTGAAAACAAAAAAAGGAAGTATTTTGTCACACAACACAGTCAACCTGGGGAAACTCTTTGCCAGAGTGTGTCGTGAAGGCCAAGACTATAACAGAGTTCAGCAAAGAACTAGATAAGTTCATGGAGGATAGGTCCATCATTGGCTATTAGCCAGGATGGACAGGGATAGAAAACCATGCTGTTGAAGTGTCCCTAGCCTCTGTTTGCCAGAAGCTGGAAATGGGCGATAGGGGATGGATTGCTTGATGATTACCTGTTCTGTTCATTCCCTGGCATTGGCCACTGTGGGAGGATAGGATTCTGGGCTGGATGGACCATTGGTCTGATCAGTATGGTTGTTCTTATGACCAACAGAGGGCAGTCACAACCAGCAGTATTTATATTGGATGCCCTGAAAGGGCTAAATTTCCAGGGCTGACCAAAATGATTAGTGAACGTGTTTTGGAGCAAAGCAATTAAACAGAACAATGTGAATGAAAATTGGCAGCTGTTGTTTAAGCAGCTTGTTAGATTGGGCCTAAGCCACATTGCAGAATTAGCTGAGCTTGCAGTGGTCTTCTGCTCAACTCGCTGACATTTCTCTGTCTGTAAATGTGGTAACTGTTTTAAAAATTTAGATCCAATCAGTTACAACATGTCAGGGAACATTTTAGGCAATGGTCTGATCATTGGGTTGATGGCGGTAAACAAGAGATTCCCATAGGATTCCTCTCCCTCTATCTCACTCTCTTTCTCTCAATGTTTCTCCCACCACCCCTGCAACAGCCACCCTCATCCTCTCTCCCCTTTCTGCCCCTGCATCTTATGCAAACTTTCAAAGACGGATGCCTTGTGATGGCCTTCGCTTATGGGGATGTTGCCTAGTGGTCAGGGTTTCAGCCCTTCGACATGCGGAGGAGGAACCCAGGGCCTCCCACTGGGCTCACCCAGGCCACTCTGAGGGCAACACTTCCTAACAGCCAGTTATTGTCCAAAGTTCATCACAGGAGGCTCTGAAGGTTGTCAGCTCACTGCTTGGCACCTCTTCACAGCTGGGCGTGGCATGGCAGCTCTCTCCCTCTTGGGGTGGCAGCTGCATCTGTAATACTGACAGACCCTGGTTGTCAGGATTGAACTGGGGACCTCTGTAGCTTAGTGCAGGAGCCTCTATAGCATGAGCTAAAAGCCAGCTGCCTGTTAGCTAAGACTGTAGAGCAGACTCATTTTATATTTCTCTTTAAGTGGTCTTGGTGCCACTAGAGGGGACGCACCACCACACCCAGAAGGTGTGTGGGTTTCATTGTTCCCCTAGCTGAGGAAGCGCATCCTGATCTTCAGAGACTTCTCAGTTGAAATCCTGGATGACCCTGTAACGATGCGGCCTCCGGTGAGACACTACTGAGAGTATCAGTTCAGGACAAATTGCTTGGAGCAGGGCAGTCACAGCCCCAAAGGACCAAGCCCCACACTCGGTCAATAGACAAGTCAGATCTTACCCACAAATCACGTTGTTGCCAATCCTTTTGAATCTAAAATCTAAAGGTTTATTCATCAAAAGAAAGAAATATAGATGAAAGTTAACATTGTTAAAGGAATTAATTACATACAGCAATGGCAAAGTTCTTGGTTCAGGCTTGTAACAGTGATGGAATGAACTACAGGCACAAATCAAGTCTCTGGAGTACATGCACAAATTTGGATGGGTCATTCAGTCCATCGTGCAGAGCTTCAGTTTGTAGCAAAGTTCCTTGGGAGGTAAGAAGCAGGACTGAAGACAAAATGGAGGGGTTTCCAGAGCCTTTTATATCCTCTGCCATTTGGAAGGACCCCTTTGTTCTTACTGTGGAAAATCACAGCAGGTGAGGTGGAGTTTGGAGTCACATGGGCAAGTCACGTGTCCATGTAGCACTCAGTTCTTTACAGGTAGAGCAGCCAATGCTTACATGCTACCTTGAACATTCCCAGGAAGGTTTCTCATATGTGGATTGGAATCTCTCAAGGTCCATTGCCAGTTAAGTGTTTCTTGATTGGGCATGTAAGCTGAAAATTCCTTTCTCAAGAAGCTGACCAAGTGCTTCACTAATGCTACTTTGTATCTCAGTGCGTTTGATTCTAATACATAACCAATACTCATAACTTCAAATGCAAAAATGATACACACATATGGGCAGCATAATCTTAACCAGCAAATTGCAACCCTTTCATAGACACCTCACTTGACCTCTTTTGTACAAGATTTAGTGTAACTATAGGACCTTGGTTGCAATAAGGATCTATACGGTAATGGTTCATGTCAATAATGCCACAATCCCCCACTGATAACACTGACACACCCCAGTTGTCAGTGAGCAGGATCAAACCTGGGACTTCTAGAGCTTAGTGCATGAGCCTCTACAGCATATGCTAAGCACCATCTGGCTATTAGTTAAGGTTATAGAGCAGACTCATTTAACTCTCTCTCTAAGTGGTCTCAGTGCCACTAGATGGGACAGAACACCACACCCTGGTGCAACAGGAACAGGTCCTCCCTTCCCTCAGGGAGAGGGACCTTCAGGCAGTTGCTGAGGGAATGATCCTGCCATCCTTCAGGGCCTGCAACGCAGAGGTCCTTCCTCTTGCCTGGTCTGGCCGTAAATCCTCGTCCAGTCTGTGCACTCCCTGCAGGTGTGATGGAGCTGGGCTGGTTGAGGCCAGAGCAGCTCCTTAACCCCTTGTTCCCCGGTGTGGGGTTTTTTATTCCCCATCACAACTCCAAACAGAGGGGAAAAAACCTTGAAGACATAGCTTTCCATCCTCTTATTAGCTAACAGGCCTAGCAGGCCTGAGGGTGTATTTTTCCAAGGAGAGCTTTTTGTTATCTTGGTTACGCCAATCTAATGTGGCAGATGCATATTTTGGCTATCGAATTATTATCTCATCCAGCAGTGACAATGTGAATTTTGAATCCTCTTTTTTATCCTGGCTTCTCTTTAACTCCTTGGAAAGCAACTTTAGATGCAGCAGGCATTCATTTTCCCTGTGTTGTCCGGGCTTTTCTGTTGCTGGATTCAGGAGGAGGGTTGGTGAGAATCCACTCTCCTGCCTGCAGAATGCTGCATTCTAACTAAAAGTATGTTACTTTGGGTTCTGGTTTCCTTCTGTTCCTGGAAGGTGATGTTTGGAAGTTTTTCATGGAACATGAAATAAAGTCAGAGTCACTATTGGTAAATGTCCCCAAAACAGGACTTCAGCCTACCCTGCATCAGCCAGATCCAGCCTCTTAATTTCTATGGTATTGATTTAAAGTCAAATCAGTGTTACCCACACACCTGCATAGGATGTGCGTGTGTGAATCCTCCAAGGGCAGAAGTGAGATGGAGTGTACATGAGACTTTATGAGTGATATTGAAGCATTCCACAGAGTTGGAAATCATGGCCTTGTGGACAGACAGAAAGCAAAGTGGGGGATTCTTTCTCCCTTCGACCATGGCAATACAATGAACATACCCTCTGTTTCATTCCACTGGAAGACACTTCCACACCGCTGGGTCAAGCCTGCTGCCTGGGACTGCAAGTGCTACAAGTGGCCAGCAGTGGGCCAGAAGGAGGAGGACCATGCAGGAGCTTTTGGAGATAGGGGCAAGGAGGAACAAGGAACACATTGCTTTCAAAAGAGACAAGGAGGAAAGGGACCTGGTCCCTGAAGAGAGACTGCTCCAGGGGTTCCTGGAGGAAGAGAGGAAGAGCAGGGAGTAGAACCGATGGTTCAGAGAGAGAATGCAGGATATAGAGGCCAGCAGGGTGGTTCATGCAGCTCATGTCACAGCGTCAGCACCAGTGCATGTGCCAACTGTCATGTCTGCAGGTGCACAGGTACATGTAACTATGACAGTGGAATGGTGTTCCTGGTCCTGGTTCACAATGGTTAGAGTGTGGAGTTTGTGGCAGAGTCAGTGAGCAAAATTACAGGTGCGTATAGTGGTTTATGCCATATACTACACATTTTCTGGCCAGACTTAAACTCTCCAATTCCCTGATGAATTTTCTTCTGACACTTAATGGCTTTTATATTTTTGCTCTAGCGATTATTCAGACCCTCAGCCCAATCGGCCAGATCCTGCTTCCACGTGATGCCTCTCTTTCCCCTTCTCTGAAGTAGGGATAATCCTAACCAAGAATTAGACAGTCTTTGATCCTCAGATCTTGCTTCCCAAATCCCTGTCCTCCTTGCCCAACACCGGCCCCTTCCCCATTTCCCCAAACTTTCATGCCTATGTTAGTGCCTGTCTCATCCCCCAACTGTAAGGTCTCATACACAGTCTCCTTCCAGCAAGCTGAAACTGCCCCTGGCTCTGGAGCTGGAATCGCATGTCCTGAGAGCTTCCCTTGGATGGTGTATTCACTGTGGGCATTAGAAAGGACAACATCCATATGCAGGTAGAAGATCAACCTCCACCTCTGTCCCAGCAGCAGGATGGCCTCTGGTCTCAGCTCCCTTGCACTACTGGAGCTACTGAGAGGTGGGGTTGGAAGAGCATGAGAACAACCCATGAGGTTAAGAAATGGTGGGGAGAGCCTCTTCCCTCCATGGGACATTAGGTTGTCCTTCCGTGGGCAGTCCTTTCTTTCCACAGGCTGTGCTTTGGTTCCTGTACTCTACCCAGAAGCCCAGCTCCCATCCCTAGCAGCTTGCTTGTTCCATATCCTGCTGTGCAGCAGGCCCTCTGCAGAGAGCTGCTCTGGGCAAGGACTGCAGAGCCAGCTGTCACCCTGGCAGGTGTAGCCCCAGGTTCCATAATCCTGACCCATGGTCTCCCTCCGCTGGCAGACTTTGAGCAAGGCCTGCCCAGAGAACATGGATGACAGGCTCTAGATCCTGCTGACAGCAACGCCCAGCACAGACAAACTCCAGCACATCTTGCTGGTGATCAGAATGGGGAGGGGCAGGTGGGGTGTTACCTTAGCCCTGGGAACTCCTAGAATGAAGAGACTAGAAGATCCATGCTTCTCTTGGATCCTTCTGAGCATGCATTTGTGAAATAAACTCACTGGGTGACCTTGAGTTAACTCACTTCCCCATTAAGGCATCAGTCTTCTCCACTATCAGATCTACCCTGGGGAAGAAGGACATAAGCCCCGACAATCACCTTCACCTCTGAGTGTCTGGCTCTGGGAGTCTAAACCAACTAGACTATCTGCTCCATCACCTCAACTGCCATGTCTTTCCCTCCTGGGGCCTTATCCTAAGTGCTCAGCCTGGCCCCTTCCCGGCTTGTCCCTGACCTTTAAAGGACAATCCAAGCCCCTCCCGGGCCTGCTCCCCTTGGGGTCCCTCTCCTGGCTGAGCAGAGGCCGCCCTTGTATCTCTCAGCAGACCTAGGTCCCAGTCACATGCTGCTGCTTGTCACGTGACCCCCTCACTTATTCCCTTCACCCTAGGGAGCTGCGTAACCTGGGCTAGGCGCAGTTGAGCTCCAATCCCTTTCCTGCCCATATCACCCCGGGACAGGCTGAAACTGGGGCTAACAGTAACTGTTTGCTCTCAAAGGTGTAGACACAACGGAAGAGGAAATCCTTTGGCTTGGATTTAAATTATTCCAACTGAAAGTGAATGAGAGAAAATAGATCCAGAGTTATCTTCCTAGCAGCAGAAAATGTGGAGATTGATAGATGTTAAGATCAGAAAGGACCATTATGTGCATCTAGTCGCACCTCCTGTATGACTCAGGCCCTAGAATGTCAGCAAGTGTTTCCGTCAGCCAACCGTAACATGGGACTGAGCCAGAGCACGTCTTTCGGAACGACATCCACATGCATTAGAACCAGCTGGCTGACAGAAAATCTTTCTGCTGCAGTGACATGGGGTTAAGGGACATGGAGGAAAAGATAGGGAGGCTGTGATTAAAGTTTGAGCAGCGAGGCCAAGATAACCGAGACTAGGACTAGATCCCAGGATGGGCTATCAGAAGACCTGCCATTTTCTATTCCTGGCTTTGGGAGCAGGAGCAAGTCTCTTCACTGCTGGGTGCCTCAGTTTTCCCAACTATCAAACAGAGCTAATCAAGGTTTTGTTCTCCCCATTTTACAGGGTGGGAAACTGACAGAGTTGGGACCTGTCTACACTACAAGTCTGTAGTGCATTTGTAAGCTGCTGACCCCCACATGTTGTTCAGAGCTTATGGACAACACAGCTCCTACAGGTGTCTTGGTTCTGTGCTTATCCCCTATCCTCTGGGTCTTGTTGTGTGCATTGCACTGGTCCCAGGAGCCCAGACCTGGTTCTAGCAGGAGGCATCACCCTGCCCGGTCACTGAGGACCTTTTAGCTTCCGCAGGGCAGGAGGTGGAGGATCCCTATCCCAGCACCAGCAGCTCAGCCCGCTCCCCATGGGAGAGCAGCAGTGCCTGGGACTCAGGCAGCAGAGAGGCCGATGGGTGAGGGGCCAGACTGGGCTCAGGGAGGGGTGAGGAGGGGGTGTTGAATGATTTGGACAATGGGCGGGTCCCCACTCTCACCCATTCAGGCCTGAGTCCTGCAGCTGGTGTGGGTGAGCCAGGGAGGTGCCCGGCTAACTAGCTCTCCCTCTCCTAACCCCACTCCTGCTGGGTGCAGGATGAGGCCCAGCATCTCATGCTTCAGTACACCATCCACCCCGTGTGTCTTACTGCACAACAGAGAGGGCAGGACACACTGGAGAGGATTGTGGTGAGTGAGACATGGTGATGGGCAGCTGGAGAGAGGACAGAGACATGGGGGCAGGAGTCTCCCCGGGCCAATGGATGTGGGATGGCTAGTGCTGGAGGGTAAGCTGAGGGTGGGAATTGCTGGAGCTGAAGATCGGGGAGAAGAAACAAGATAAATTCTGAGACTGGTCACTAGTGGACAGGAATCGGAGAAGCGGGAGGCAGGTGCGGGGGATCCTGCTGGCTGCGTGAGGTGCTGGCTGGGTAATCTCCTCACTGAGAAGTGTCAGTGAGGACCGAATCTACAGACTCCTTTGTTTCCTTTGGATCTGACAGGAGCTCATTGAAGAGCTGCCTCATAACTCTCCACCCGGCAGCATCCTCGCTAACTCCCTGATTGCTGTGGGCAGCCTCAGGTACCGAGACCCTCTCACCCGGTTCCTCTAACCCTGGTGGTGCTCAGGCCCAGGGCTGGGAGTCACTGCCCCTTCTGCTCCCAGATCACTTCCCAAGGGTGATTCATCTGGCAGAACTGATGGGAAGGTTCCCTCTCTCCTGGCTGGGCTGTTCTTTTTGCTCCAGTAACATTGCAATGGCTTTGGGGAGAGGCTCATTCTCTGGATCAGATAGAAGAGGGGCAGCAGGGTCCAGGGAACAGGAGCTATTCCTTCTCTGCCACTGTCTGTCTGGGAAACCTTGGCTTTGTCATTCCCTGGCTTGGTGCCTCAGTTTCTATTCTCGCCAGCCTCTGCCTAGTTCCCTGCAATTTCGCGACTGTGTTGGTGACAGTCCCATGCCCACGCTGCACAGTCCTATACCAGCTCCTTCTCTCTTGCCAGCACCCTGACACCTGCCCTTGAGCCAGAGCTAGAGACCCACCTCCTTCAAGCTGCCGTCTTCACCCTGGGTACCCAGAAGGACACCACCCAAGTCCAGGTAGATCATGCTAAAGTCATGGATTGAAGAGCCAACTGTCATCCTGCCATGAATCCTGGCTAATTGCCTGAAGTGGGATGTGAATGAGAGAGGCCAGGATATGTGTTTGGGGGTCCCACCAGTGCTTCCCAGAGACCCCTCTTCCCATCCTGTGGCAGATGTAGCCCCACTTTCCTTAACTCTGACCCATGGCTCTCCCTTGCTTTGCAGGATCTGCATAGGGTCTTGCCAGACCTCCTGAATGCCATTCTGGGGAACCTGCTTGCAGAGCCCCCAGACACTGACAGGCTCCACTACATCTTGGGGGTGAGCCCGATGAGAGGAATGCAGGCAAATTTACCTTAACTCTTAGATCCATTTTCTAGTCTGTCCTCCTAGCTGGGTCCCCAGTGGCCTGCCCTCGGTCAGGGCATTGAGTGCAATGCAGTGTCAGGCCCTTCCTCCTTGAAGGACACAGGAAGGAGCTGTGACTTCAAGCTAGAGCTCTGGCTGGTTATGTTGCGTACTAACCTCAGGGCCCCTGGCTGGCTTGGGGAGTGAGAGTCTGAACCCCTCCTGTGAGATGCAGAAAATAGTCCTCAGAGAAGAGTCACAGGCTCCTTCCTAGAGAAACAGAAGGACTCCAGAGAATCAGCCCTTCTCTCCGACGGGCTCTGAGATTCCTGGGCGGATTGTACTCACACTCAGTCCCTTCACCCAACCAAGGACTTGAGAGCCAGGGAGTGGGAAGGGGTCTGTCTCCTTCCTGGTGAGCTGTTCAGGAATCCGGAGTTCAGGGAGGATGGGACCAGCCACGACACTGAACACTGTTCCACTCTAGAGAGACAATGACAAGTTGTGACCTGCAGAATACAAGCATCGTCCTGGGAGTCACAATCCCCTTCTAAAGCTCTGCAATCAATGAATCAGATATTCCATCCTGTCTCAGCCCCCTGGAGGTTGGGGAGGGGTGTGTGTCACTTACAGCATGTGCACCTGCCCATTGATCCTGAGCTTTCTCCTTTCCCCACTGGATCGTGTCCAGGGTGTTGCAGGAGAGAACCAGGGCCATTAGGAGTAGTACAGCCTTGCTCAGATTCACCATCACCCTCCCTGAGTTTGACGTAAGTGACCTTTGACCCCAGCTTCCTGACTCCAGGTGTAAACAGGCAGGCTCCAACTGGCTGTAGGATCTGCTGCTGCAGGAGCTGTGGGTTAGGTGTGTTCCTCTTGGGGAGGCAGAGGCAGAGCAGGGAATGAGCTTGGCTTGAGTCAAGTTGTTCTTGTCCTGGTTAAGTGATGACTGGGCTTTTAAGGGGATCATGCTCCAAATTCACGCCTTTCTGTCATCCTGGAGCAGCTGGGGAAGCAAGTCCTCCTGGAGGGCCCTGCCCACATCCCTGTTCTCCAGGCTGCCTTGGGGGCAGAGGAAATTAAGGATCTAGCTCTAGCTTCTATCCTCTAGCATCTCCCGCAAAGCGGGTGAGGGGAAAAAGAGAGTCCTGGCCCATGGGAAACTGGGAGCTGACAAGAAAATGCTGATGGATCCCCTCTCCCTTCCCTTCCATTAGAACTTCGCTGAATCCCCATGCTGGATCACCATGTGGCACAGCTGGCTCGTTCATCAATGACCCAGCAAGGATCTGAGCAGCAGGCAGGATGGGGTTACTGGCCTACCAGCTGCTGCTGCTGCACCAGAGGGGTAAGGAACCCGCTGGGAAATGGCACCGACAAGAGTGAGACTGGACCCCAGCCAATTCTCTCAGACAGACCCAGCTGGAGGGTGAGTCTCTTCTGTCTCTCTCTCTGTCTACACCCCTCTGCATCCTGTTGGCCAGGCACGCAGCGGGGACTCTGCCAGTGCACCCACCAGTGGAATTGGAAGGACACAGGCATGCAGCCAGAATGCCAAATTGTGTGTGTGTCTTTCCAGCGCTGACCATCCAGAGGCTGAAAGGTCTGGTGCTGGGACAGACTCTGGACTACAGGACAAGCCAGTTGGAGGTAAGGACATTCCCAGGACTGTGCCCGCAGTGGCTGCCTCCTGTGGCCACTAAGAGAGATGCCATTCTAGCCCCAGATTGGAGCCTGCTCTGGCATCTGCTAATGCAGGGGGTTGGCAACCTATGGTACCGCGGGCCTGTGCAACATTTAGGGGTTGCCTTAGGCGCTGAGATTGGGGGCCAAAAGTAGCCCCAATTTTTTAATTCGTTGAGCGCGCTGCTGCTGAGACACAGAGGGAGTTGAGCTCCGGGGGCAGCCGGCAGCGCAGGGTGTCCCCTGGGTCAGGCGCCCCGCGGCAGCGGCAGCGCAGGGCTTAGGCGCAGGTTCTATGTTTGCAGTGCTCAAGCACAGCATTTACAGGCTGGAGGCCCTGCTCCTGCAATATTTGGAGCTCGTCTCTTCCCCGGCTGCCTGGATCGGCCCTGGCCCCCGTGGGTTTCCCCCCTCTGCCCCAGGCTCCTGACTGACAGAAAGCAGCGCAGAGTTCTCCCCTGCCTGCTTCTGTTCTGGGAGTAGAGCGGCTCCTGTACATGCTGTCTGCTGCCCAGTGGTCCAGTGGCCCCATCTCCTACTGGCAGGCAGGCTGCCTTACCCTGTGCTTGCCCTCGCCCTGGCTGTCCAACCCCAAACCTTCAGCCCCCCACTCCCTAATCTCTTGCATCAGCCCTGGCCACCCTTACATCATGGATCCCCTCCCAGCCCCAATCATCATCCTCTGCTCGCCTAATCTCTTCCCCGCCCCGAGCCCCCCCGCATCATGAGACTCCTCTCCTCAGCCCCAGACCTCACCCTGTCACCCTAAGACTCTTCCCCAGCCTGAGCCCACTGCAGCTGACCCTTCTCCTCAGCCCCAACCTCATATACTCCTGATCACACTAATGCTCAGAAAACCACCAGCCTACTGAGCACCCCAACCTCATGAACCCCTCATCCTCAGCCCCACAGCCCTCATCCAACACCCCAGCCCTCTGCCTTAGCCCTGAGCCCCTTCCTGCATCATGAATCTCTCATCCTCAGCCCCAACCGTCATCCCCCTGCACTCCCTCCTATCCCCAAACTCCCTCCCAGAGCCTGCACCCCTCACCCCTTCCTACACCCCCACCCTGCACCCAAACTCCATCCCAAAGCCTGCACCCCTCCTGCACCCTAATCTCCAGCCCAGGACCTGCAACCCAGAGCTCCCCCCCAACCCCTCCCAGAACCTTAGGCAAGTGGGGGCAGAGTTTGGGGGGGCAGGTTCTGGGCACCACCAAAATTTCTACAAATTTGCCACGCATGCCCCTGGGTCAGCGTGCCACCGGCAGCCCGGGGGTTCCACTGCGCAGTTGCTGCTTCACTTCTCCTGCCTCCCAGGCTTGCAGCACCAATCAGCTGTTTGGCTCCGCAAGCCAGGGAGGAGAATTAGAGCAGGACAGCATGCTCGGGGAGGACGCGGAGCAGAGGTCAGCTGGGGTGGGGAGGTACCGCAGGGCTCTTCGGGCCAGAGAGTGGGGAGCTGCCGCGGGGGTGGGGGGCACACTTCAGGGCGGGGAGCTGCTGCAGGGCTGGGGGGGCGCAAGGTGGAAGTTTCACCTAGGGCGCGAAACTTCCTTGCACCGGCCCTGGGTACGCGTGCCAAAAATGGCATGCAAGCCCATTTTTAATTGCACGACGGGGTCCTGCTGGGACCCCAGTGTGCCAAAAGAATCTTGCCGACGTGGCAAGCCGCGGGGTCCTTGCTCCCTGGCCAGAGCGTTGGACCAAGCGCAGCAAGCCGCAGGCCCCTCTCCTGCCTTCCCCCCCTTTCCCCTGGAGCCCTGCTGCGGCACGCAGTGCTCTAGGGGCCAGGGCTGTGCACTCCCGGGGGGCAGCATTTGTCTCCGTGGGGAGGAAAAGACACTCCCAGCTCATCCGGAGCCCTGCCGCTGCGCGCAGCCCTGCCCCACCCCCCAGAGCACTGCGCATGCAGCGGCGGGGCTCCGGATGAACGGGGAGCCTCATGGTAAGGGGTTCGGGGCTGGAGGGGTTGGATAAGGGGTAGGGGCAATGAGGGGACAGGGAACAGGATGGGAAGGATGGGGGAGTGGGATCCCGTGGGGGTGGTTAGGGGCGGGGGGCAGTCAGGGGACAGGGAGCAGGGTGGGTTGGATGGGGGAGTGGGATCCCAGGGGGGTGGGGTCTGAGGGTCTGTTAGGGGGTGGGGGGTGGATTGGGGTCAAGGCAGTCAGAGGACAGGGAGCAAAAAGAGTCCTGGGGGGGCAGTTAGAGTGGGGGGTCTCTGGAGGGGATGGTCAAGGGACAAGGAGCTGAGGGGTTTGGATGAGTCGGGAATTCTGGGAGTCCTGTCAGGAGGCAGGGGTGCAGAGAGGGGTTGCGGCAGGCAGGGAGCAGGGGGCATTTGTATGGGTCCAGAGTTCTGCTGGTCCTGTCAGTGAGCAGGGCACAGTTAAATAGGCATAGGATTCCGGGGGTTTCTGTCTGGATGCGGGGGTGTGGCTCAGGGTTGGGGCAATCAGGGGACAGATAGGGGATAGGGAGGCTTAGATGGGGGGTGGGGTCCCAGAAGGGGGTAGTCAGGACAAGGAGTGGGGCAGAGTTGGGGGCTTGGGGGGGCAGTCACCCAACCCTCTGCCCTGAGCCCTGCACCTCCACACACACCCTGACATGCGCATAACCCTCTGCCCTGACTTTTACACCACCCTCATCCCCAGCCCCCCTCCACATCCCCTGCACCCCGCACATCCCCACCCCCACCCTGAGCACCAAACGGGAGCTCCTGCACCCCTCACACCAAGTGGGAGCTGCCCAGGGAAGTGCCCCCACTCCCAAACCTCCTGCCCCAATCCTGAGCCCCCTCCCTCATTCTAGTTCCTGGCCAGACCCTTCAGCCCCAGCCCTGTGCTTGGTCCACTCCCACCCTCAGCTCAATGCAGAGAGAGGAAGAGAATGGGCCAGAATAAGGGAGAAGGTAGGTACCCACTGTATGTGGGCAGGGCTGGGACCCCAGACCTGCAGCGCACTGAGCGGGTCCGGCAGCCGGGATCCCGGCTGGCAGGAGCTGGTGGATGGAACCCCTGAGCAGCAGTGGCCTGAGCCGCTCAGCCCACTGCCCGTCTGGGGTCCTAGCTGCTGGCCCCACACAGCCCGCTGCCAGTCTGAGGTTCTGGCTGCCAGACCCTTCCCAGCTGGAGTCCTGGCCGCAGGACTCATTCAGCCCACTGCTGGCCTAGATGAGCAGAACCCCAGACCAGCAGCGGGCTGAGTGGGCCGGTGGCGTAAGATCAACATTTTAATTTAATTTTAAATGAAGCTTCTTAAACATTTTGAACACCTTGTTTATTTTACAATACAACACTAGTTTAGTTATATAATATATAGAATTGTAGAGAGAGACCTTCTAAAAAACATTAAAATGTATTACCAGCATGCGAAACCTTAAACTACAGTGCATAAATGAAGACTCGGCACACCCCTTCTGAAAGGTTGGCGACCCCTGTGCTAATGCCTCACATCCTGTTGGTATTAGGTCTTCGGCAAGTTCTTCTCAGAGGGGCAGAGAAGATTCTTCCTCGGGAGGGATGGCAGTGCTGGCCATCCACGACCCCCTTCTGCGTGTCAGTCAGGCTGCACTGCTCCTTGCCCACTCCATCCTGGGGAAAGCCCAGCAGCTGATGGGGGACAAGGTAAGCAGCTGCATTAGACTCAGGAGATTGGAGTGGGACCCAGGCCCCATTACCATCCTATCGCCATTCGCTTGCCTGGCAGCAAGGAGCCTGGTGGGGAATGAGAGTGAGAGCAAGTGCTACTGGGAAGGGAGATGAATTCACCTCCATGAGCAGGAGGAAACCAGCTTGTTCCCAGAGCAGTTCCAAAGCAGCTCTTTAGCAAGACTAATTAATGAGAAGCATAACCTCCTCACAGACTTATGTTCTTAGGGCACGATGCTTTCGCTCTTGGAAAGAGCAGACGAATCCCCTAAGTGCCCTCTGCGAGCCTCTCCTGTCCCACAGGGCCTCACCCAGTTCCCAGTGTCCTAGTATCCATGTCAACCAAGCCACCACCTAGAGAGAAGGGAAGGATTCAGTCAGCAGGGGCTGCTGATCTGCCCCATTCACCAGGGCTGCCATCCTGTGGCTTCAGCATTAGTGTGTGGGATGACTTGGGTTAAGGTCTCAACCTCCTTGCAACCCACTTCACTACTGCCAGAATCCCTCCTGCCTCCCCTGCTAGAGCACCCTCCTTGGCCAAGCTCCTCCACTCCCTGCTACAGGTACTGCTCTGGCTCACTGTAAAGGGGAGCTAGTGGAAGGGGAAATGGAGCCCCCTCGCACTCACTGAAAGGGAAAGTGGTGGATTCTCCATCTCTTGATATCATTTAATGAAGACTAGATGCCTTTCTGGAATGTGTTTGCCCCAAAAGTAGCTATTGTGCTATACAGGAAGCCTGTGATATGTGGAGGGTTAGAATAGATGCTCTAAAGGTCTCTTCTGGCCATAAAGTCTACAAACTTTGGAAAAACTGAGTGTAAGCATTGGGAGCAGCCTCTGGTGTTTTACTCTCTAGCCAGCTTGCTTCCTGGAGTGAACACTGATTGAGTGGAGTGATCCACAGGGAGTAGCTCAAACCTTGAAAATGTCTGGCCAGCGATAGGACATTAGCACTTCAAGGGAGGGATGCGAGTGGCAGTGACGTCACAAAGGCCTTTTGCAGGACCTCGGCCTATTGGTGTTAGGTGGTGGGGAGGTGGTGACCTCACAGAGAGATGCTGACATCAGCCAGGCAGGACAGGGGTGCAGGGCTAGGGAAACCTCGGGGACCCCTGTTGCTCTGCTTCAGCAAGTTTCCTTCTCAAGGTCTCTCTTTGAGGACTTAGACAGTATTAGGGTTAATGTCCGTGAGCGCGAGGAGTAACCTCTTTCGAGTTTTCTCCTTTCCTTTTACTGACTTTACTAGAAAACAGACATTTCTGTTTAGAAGGTAAGAGCCTCCAAGAGGTTTGAAACCTGTTCAGTCTGATGCATCTGGTGCCAGCTGAATTCTAGGCATGGAAAACACTCGTTTAAGGTGGCAGAATTTTATTCCCCACCTGGGATTTTGTCCCATAGAATCACTGGGGATATTAGGGTTTGTCCTTTTGGTTTTACGTTTTCCTCCATCCCTCCTATCTTTCTCTTCATCTCTTACTTCTTTTGTCGTTTCTCCTGTTCCCCTCCCACCACCTGGAGGGGGATGTGTGTGTGTGTTACGAGGAGTGTTCTGCATCTCCCATTGTGAGAGGTCCATCCAAAAATGTGGGGCTGATATAGTGCTCGGACAGTGATCCCCACCTGTGATTCAGGCCATCCTTTGGGTTTCTGATGAGAACCCTCAGCCTTCTGCCCCTCAGTCTATACCCTGATTGACTGAGCAGGGGGTTATTGATAGGAAGAAGACTCAGGTCCTTGTTGTTCTCTTTTAAGACCAAGTAAATAAGTCATAACCAGTCCTATGGTTGATGAATTTTGCTGCTTCTCTGCATCAATTGTCTCTGAGCAGTTCATGAACTGTTGTTGGTCATTCAATGTATGAAATTCGAGAACCAATGGTTAGTATGAAAATCAGGGCTCTTGGGTCCTATTCCCAACTCTGCCACTGACTAGCTGTGTGACGACCTAAGACAAGTCAATTCTCCTTTCTCAGCCTTAGCTTCTCCCCTTTTCAAGTAGGGATAACAATCCTTTCCTACCTACCTCATGGTGGGTGGAGGATGGGGATCCATTGGAGAGTGTTACTAGGAGCAGTGCATAATATGAGGTGTCCTATCCCGTTTACTCAGATCAGATTATGACATAATAGAATAGCTGAAGTATTCTATTTTATTTGTATTTTATTATTTTGAAATTGTTAAGTGCAGCAGGCTCTGGGAAAGTGTGTAAGGATGTCATCGCCGGATGTCTAAGGTACAGCAGGGGCTGTTCCTCTGAGGCCACAAGGAACTCCCGCCCATTCCCTGCTGCAGGTACTGCTCTGGCTCGCTGTAAATGGGAAGCTAGTGGAAGGGGAAATGGAGCCCCCTGGCACTCATTAAAAGGGAAAGTGGTGGATTCTCCATCTCTTGATGTCATTTAGTTAAGACTAGATGGAATGTGTTTGCCCCAAAAGTAGTTATTGTGCTATACAGGAAGGCTGTGATATGCGGGGGTTAGAATAGATCCTCTAAAGGTCTCTTCTGGCCATTAAGTCTACTAATTTTGGAAAAACTGAGTGTAGCATTGGGAGCAGCCTCTGGTGTTTTACTATGTAGTTGGCTTGCTTCCTAGAGTGAACACTGATTGAGTGGGGTGATCCACAGGGAGTAGCTCAAACCTTGAAAGTGTCTGGCCAGTGGCAGGATATTAGCACTTCAGGGGAGGGGTGGGTGTGGCAGTGACATCACAAAGGCCTTTTGCAGGACCTCAGCCTATTGGTCAAAGGTGATGGGGAGGTGTTAACCTCACAGAGAGATGCTGACATCAGCCAGGCAGGACAGGGGCACAGGGCGAGGGAAATCTTGGAGACCCCCATGGCTTTCCTTCAGCAAGTCTCCTTCTCGGGGTTTCTCTTTGAGGACTGAGAGAGTATTAGGGTTCAAGTACATGAGCATGAGGAGGAACCTCTTTCGAGTTTTCTCCTTTCCTTTTACTGACTTTACTAGAAAACAGATGTCTCTGTTTAGAAGGTAAAAGCCTCTGAGAGGTTTGGAACCTGCTCAGTCTGATGCACCTGGTGCCAGCTGAATTCTTGGCACGGAAAACACTAGTTTAAGGTGGCAGAATTGCTTTCAATATATGAAATTCAAGATGTGATGGTTAGTTTGAAAGTCAGGACTCTTGGGTCCTACTCCCAACTCTGCCACTGAATGGCTGTGTGATGACCTAAGACAAGTCAATTCTTTCTCAGCGTTAGCTGCTCCTTTTTTCAGGTAGGGATAAGTATCCGCTCTGACCTACCTCCCCATGGGTGGAGGATGGGGATCCATTGGAGAGTGTCACTAGGAGCAGTGCATAATACGAGGTGTCCTATCACGTTTACTCAGATCAGATTAGACACAATAGAATAGCTGAAATATTTTGTATTTTATTATTTTGAAATGGTTAAGAGCAGCAACTACTTAGCTCAGACTGAAGCATCTTATCTAATTTTTGATATCTTAATGTCTCCTCTTTGTGTGCGACAAGACAGTTTAGCAGACTGTGAGAAACAGGAGATGCTTTTGTATTGCAACAAAATATTTTTGCAAAGAATTTTCATCCCACTTGTTATGATTTCAAGAAACAAACTGGTTTAGGGTGAATGGGATTTTCTGACAGAAATGGTTTCAATGATATTTCCCTACCATCTCGATTCCTGCCTCCGGGGGGTTTGTTGTCTGTTACAACAGGAGTCAGGAGTGGTGGCTTCTCTTTCTGGCTCTGGCACCACCTTGCCGTGTAGGGCCTTGGGTAGGTCACTTCCCTTCTCTGTACCTCAGGCTCCCCATCTGTCCAACGGGAACAGGGACAATTCTCAAACTCTGGGCAGTTGTGAGCCTGGATGAGATAAGGGGCGTAAAAGCTCTTTGTGAAGGAGAAAGGGGAGTTTCCCAATGTTTAGCACCAAGAAATTCTAATCTTTGCTAAAATGTCTAGTCTATGGAAACAAGAAATTGTTGGAGCCAATCTTTAACCACTGCCCTTTTTAAAGCCCATTCAGGGATGTGAGTCCCACTCTTTTAGGTACCTGGGGTACTTGGCCAGCAGGAGACAAGAGGTGCCTGCCTCCATTCTTGTGGTCTTAACAAACCAGGTGCTGAGCCCCAGTTTCGTCTGAGATCCCAAAAAAAGAACATCTTCCCATCCATTAACAAGACAGGACCTATCTTTAGAAGGGGAACAAAGAGAACCCTGGGACTTACAGAATAGCTAGCCTCACTTCCATACCTGGAAGGATGCTGGAACACATTATTAAGCAATCAGTTTGTCAGCACCTACAGGATAATCTGGTTCTTAGGACTAGTGAGCATGGATTTGTCAAGAACAAATCATTCCAAACCAATCCTATTTCCTCCTTTGACAAGGTTACGGGCCTAGTGGAGGTGGGTAAACAGTAGACGTGATCTATCTTGGTGTTAATAAGGCTTTTGACACAGTCCCATAGGACATTCTCACAAGCAAACTAGGGAAATGCACATTCCCTGTCAAAGGCAGGGGGACCGGACATGAGGACCTGGTTGTACTAGAACCAATGACAATAAGAATAGCGACAGTGACTTCAGAGGAGCATGAAGCCCGGACCCAGATAAATCCCTCCCTTGGCCAAATATCCTTTAACAAAATAGATGTCTTCCTACTCTGTCTAGATGCTGGGTTGTGTGCGGTGGCGATGCTCAGAACCTCTACTATCGCGCTAGTGGAAAGCTGTTAAGGAGGAACTCTGAGGAGTCCAGTGGATGAATGGTGATCTCCATGGAAGAGATGGAGCAGCAGGATAAGGTAGGTGTTGAAGGTCTTCTCCGGTGTCTTCGGGATAGGTGTCACTCTCGTCAATATGATCGGAAGCATGATAAGACCCGTACCACGCACAGGCTGCCGCTCAGATGGAAAGCAGCTTCATTCGCACAGAGTCATTCCTTTTAAATGTCAAGGCAGGAAAAAATGGACTGTTCCAAAATGGCAATGCCAAACAAGTCTGAGGTAAATCTGAGGTAATAGAACATTCAGGGATTTGGGCAGGAAAACAGATGGAATGTCTGGAGCCCAAAGGTGGGAAAATCCAGTTCTAATCAGTTGGGGTTGGTTCTGAGTCAGTGGACCTAAGGTAAACAAGGATTGAATCCTGAAGTCACATGTCACACACTCCATTTTGTATTTCTTACTTTTAGTAACACCAACACTGAGCCAGTTGTTTCCCCTCCCCAGGCCTGTTTCTCATCAGTGTTGTTGGGGTCAAGTCCCTACAACCCAAGGGGGTTGGGAAGCTCCAGAAAGGTGTGCAAAGTGCCAGGATGTCAGGAGCTGGGAAGCTCTATCACCCCCGCACTGGTGCAATGTTCTGCATCCCCTGCTGCTGGCTGAGTTTCCCCATCCCTTCGCAATAAGACAGACTCTTGTTTTCACAGCCAGTCGGTCACCCAGTGTCATCACCCTGCCTGCTGGCTGGGCAGGGTGAAGCCTCAGGTCACCACCCTCTCCAGCCTGCCTTGGGCTTGGAGAGGGAGGAGGAGGGCGAGGGACAGCTGGCGACGCTGAACATTCACCCTCCATCACTCCATCACCTACAGCAAGTGAGTAGCATTAGGGTTCCTCAGTGGCTTTCCCTGTCTGTCTGGGGAGAGGCAGAAAGAGGGTGAGAGAATCTCTCCCATAGGAGATTCGATTTGCAAACCGCTCCCAGGAGCCCCTCGCTCTCAGACCAGGGAGGGTCTTCTCCAGAGCCGTCTCCAGTGTGTTTGGAAATGTCCCAACAATGGGGGTCCCAGCCCTTCACTTGTGGGAGACTGTTCCCCAGGCTTAGAATCTCTGAGCTGGGTCAGACCCTGTGAGCTGCCGAGCATGGAAGTCAATGGGAAACGAGGGGGCCCTGGGCTTGCTACGCCTAGGGACTTTGACGTGGGGAATGGTTTCCCAGGAGAAGTCCAGAATCCTGGGTTCTGTTCCTTCTCTAGCCTGGGAGCGGGGAGTGTGGCCTGGGATGGCAGGAGGGAGCTGCTTGTCCGAAGTGACCAATGGTCTTTGTGACTGACCCCAGTGCTCGAAAAGGATGAGAATCCCCAGTTATTGCAACACCAGGGATGACAAAGGGGAATGTTTAGAGCAGATCATCTAATGAACTGTTGCCTGTGTGTGCAGCTTGCACTCCTTGCACCCTTGTGGGGGGAGGAGGAGGAGCTGCTCTGGCTGGGGCAGGGATGGGGAGGGAAAAAAAGGCCCGTTAGTGAGAGGCTGCCTTGACCCCAGATTCACGCCTGCTCCCTGCTCGGTTCCAGGATGGCCAGGCTCCTGAGAATGTTCAGGAAGAAGGCTCTGCAGGTGGTCCCAGAGCCTGAGGGAAGCAGCTGCCATCTTCCCCAGAAGCTCCCGGCCGGGCCAGGAGGTGGAAGTGCCCAGCCTTCTGGCAAGAGGAAACCCGCTCCCAGTACAGGGGCCCACGTCGGAGAGGCATCAGCCAGGCTGAAATGGAGCTGGCCCAGGATGCAACTGGGTAGGCAAGACCCAACCCAGGAGGGGAGCCAGGCAGGGTGGCTCTGGGTCTTGTTGTGTGCATTGCACTGGTCCCAGGAGCCCAGACCTGGTTCCAGCAGGAGGCATCACCCTGCCCGGTCACTGAGGACCTTTTAGCTTCCACAGGGCAGGAGGTGGAGGATCCCTATCCCAGCACCAGCAGCTTAGCCCGCTCCCCATGGGAGAGCAGCAGCGCCTGGGACTCAGGCAGTAGAGAGGCTGATGGGCGCCGCTGCTTTGCTCCAGGTGAGGGGCCAGACTGCGCTCAGGGAGAGGTGTGGAGGGGGCTGTGAACACCCTGGCCCAGGCACTCAACCAGTGCTATGGGGGCGGGTCCCCAGGCAAGGTGTCTGGCCTGAGCCACATGAACCCCACTGACACTAGGTCTTCCACTTTGGTCTTTGGTGCTCCAATTGCAGGGGCAGGCACTCCCAGGGAGTCCAGGACAGTGTGTGAGGGGATGTCTTTGCAATGAGCTTCTGAAGGGGTTGGGGGCGGGAGTGTTTGGCCCAATCTACCCTAGGTCCCGGAGGTGGGAAGGGGGCACATTGCCCCACCATGTCCCTATCCTTTCCCCAGATGGCAGCAGACGTCACCCTGTCCCCTTCTCTCTCTGGTGCAGGGATGCCCAGGGACTCAGAGGACGAGGAGGAGGAATGGGTGGACACGGCCACAGAGAAGACTGCTCTTAAGAACATCTGAGAGCAGCTCTAGGGCTGAGAAAAGGTACAAATGTTCTCCAGCTGTACTGGAACCTACATTTTCCTTCCCCTTCCCTGCATCATGACCCCCTGCAGAGGGTCTTGTCCCCAGTGATCCTCCACTAATGGGGACCTTTCTCCTCCATGATCTGGGACCCCCCAAGCTGGGGGTGTTTGTCACACAGCAGCCAGTGTCTCTTCCTCTCCCCCCCCCCCCCCCCCAGGCACTGTCCCAGTTCCTGACCCTGGTCATGGGGATTTGGACAATGGGTGGGTCCCCACTAAGCCCCATTCAGGCCTGAGTCCTGCAGCTGGTGTGAGTGGGGTAGGGAGGTCCCTGGTTAACTGGTTAACCCCATTCCTGGTGGATGCAGGATGAGGCCCAGCATCTCATGTTTCAGTACACCATCCACCCCGCATGTCTCGTTGCACAACAGAGAGGGCAGGACACGCTGGAGCCACACTGCTGCAAGGCGGCTGTGATGGAGAGGATTGTGGTGAGTGAGACATAGTGATGGGCAGCTGGAGGGAGGACAGAGATATGGGATGGGATGGGGTCTCCCCAGGCCAGTGGATGGGGGATTGCTGGTGCTGGAGGGTCAGCTGAGGGTGGGGATTGCTGGAGCTGAAGACTGGGAGAAGAAACGAGATAAATTCTGAGACTGGTCACTAGCGGGCAGGAATTGGAGAAGCAGAAGGCAGGTGCGGGGGGTCCATCTGGCTGTGTGGGGTGCTGACTGGGTAATGTTGTCACTGGGAAGTGTTAGTGAGGCCCGAATCTACAGACTGCTTTGTTTCCTTTGGGTCTGACAGGAGCTCATTGAGGAGCTGCCTGATAACTCTCCACCCGGTGGCGTCCTCGCTAACTCCCCGATTGCTGTGGGCAACCTCAGGTACAGAGACTCTCCCACCCGGTTCCCCTAACCCCGGTGCTGCTCAGGCCCAGGGCTGGGAGTCACTGCCCCTCCCGCTCCCAGGTCACTTCCCAAGGGTGACTCCTGTGGCAGAAGTGATGGGAAGGTTCCCCTCCCTGTTGCACTGTTCTTTTCACTCCAGTAACTTTGCAATGGCTTTGGGGAGAGGCTCACTCCCAGGATGAGATAGAGGAGAGGCAGCAGGGTCCAGGGAACAGGCGTTATTCCTATCCAGCCACTGTGTGTCTGGGAAACCTTGGCTTTGTCATTTCCTGGCTCGGTGCCTCAGTTTCCATTCTCGCCAGCCTCTGCCTAGCTCTCTGCATTGTCACGTCCGCGTTGGTGCCAGTCCTACCCCCGCACTGCACAGTCTAATAGCGGCTCCTCCCTCTTGGCAACACCATGACACCTGCCCTGGAGCCAGAACTGGAGACCCACCTCCTTCGAGCTGCCCTGCATGCCATCTTCACTCTGGGCATGGAGAAGGACACCACCCAAGTCCAGGCAGATCATGCTAAAGTCATGGTTTGAAGAGCCAGCTGTCAACCTGCCACAAATCATTTTTAATTGCCTGCAGTGGGATGTGAATGAGAGAAGTCAGGATATGTGTTTGGGGATCTCACCAGTGCTTCCCAGAGACCCCTTGTGACAGGGCGGACTGGCCCCGCACTGGGACTGAGAGAGTTAACCGTTCCCTGCTGGCAGAGGAAACCACACCCCTCAGGCTCTGCTGGGCATGCTCCAACCGGGAGTCAAGCATAAAAGCCTGCAGAACTGCTTAGTTAGGGCAGTCAGCTCGGGAAGAAGGATGTCCTGCAGAAGCTCCAGCCCAGGAGCAGTTGCAAGGAAGGAGGGAAGTGAGGAGCTAGGAAGCAGGCCCAGAGACTGGCAGCTGTGGGAATCCCAGGGAACATCGGGTGCTGAGGATTCTGAAGACCCTGATGCCACAAGAACTGCTGCGTTTGGAGGACTGGTAGGAAGTGACCCAAGGAAGGGAAAGGAGTGGTATCTCCCATCACCATGAGGGCAGCATGTTGTGGTAGGATTCCCTGCTGACTTGTGGTGGATCATGCCATCACTGACAGAGCCCTGAGTCAGAGCCCAGTGAAGGCGAGTGGGCCCAGGCTCCCCTACTGTGGGTATCTACCCCCCCTCCTTTTGGGGGATGATGCAGTTCACCCACCCCTCTCTCACTCCAAAGGAGGTAGATGAACTCTGGCCGCTGGGCCATGCTATCCCCCAAGGAGAGAAGAATTTAGAGAGATTCTGGCCATTAGGCCACACTGCCTTAGAAACACACTATAGAAACTCCGGCCGCTGGGCTGCGCTACCCAATCCAGGGAAGATGGTGTTGAGAGACTCTGGCCACTGGGTCATACAGCCCTGACTACCGGGGAAGTAGTAAGACCGATGTAGACACAGGGAGGTGGGGTTAATGAGGTACAAAACCCGCCACACCCCTCTTCCCATCCTGTGGTAGGTGTAGCCCCACTTTCCTTAACTCTGACTCATGGCTCTCTCTTGTTCTGCAGGATCTGCATAGGGTCTTGCCAGACCTCCTGGACACCATGCTCCCCAGACACCGACAGGCTCCACTACATCTTGGGGGTGAGCCCAAAGAGAGGGATGGGTGCAATTTTACCTTAACTCTTAGATCCATTTTCCAGTCTGTCCTCCTAGCTGAGTCCCCAGTGGCCTGTCCTCAGTCAGGGCAGTGAGTGCAATGCAGTGTCAGGCCCTTCCTCCTTGAAGGACACAGGAAGGAGGTGGGCCTTCAAGCTAGAGCTCTGCCTGATTCTGTTGAGCACTAATCACAGGGATCCTGGCTGGCTTGGGGAGTGAGAGTCTGAACCCCTCCTGTGAGATCCAGAAGATGGTCCTCAGGGAAGAGGCACAGGCTCCTTCCTAGAGAAACAGAAGGACCCCAGAGAATTAGCCCTTCTCTCCGACGGGCTCTGAGATTGCTGGGGGGATTGTGCTCACACTCAGTCCCTTCACCCAACCAAGGACTTGAGAGCCAGAGAGTGGGGAGGGATCTGTCTCCTTCCTGGTGAGCTGTTCAGGAATCAGGAGTTCAGGGAGGATGGAATGAGCCCCAACACCGAGCATTGTCCCAATCTAGAGAGACAATGACAAGTTGTGACCTGCAGAATAGAAGCACAACACATGCACCTGCCCTTTGATCCTGAGCTGCCTCCTTTCCCCACAGCACATTAACTACTGGATTGTGTCCAGGGTGTCGCAGGAGAGAACCAGAGCCATTAGGAGCAGCACGGCCCTGCTCAGATTCACCATCACCCTTCCTGACTTTGACGTAAGTGACCTCTGACCCCCCTTCCTGACTCCAGGTGTAGGCGAGCTGGCTCCAACTGGCTGTAGGATCTGCTGCTGCAGGGGCTGTGGGTTAGGAGTGTTCCTCTTGTGGAGGCAGAGGAAGAGCAGGGAATGAGCTTGGCTTGAGTCAAGTTATTCTTGTCCTGGTTAAATGGTGACTGGGCCTTCTTGTCATCCTGGAGCAGCTGGGGAAGCAAGTCCTCCTGGAGGGTCCTGCCCACATCCCTGTTCTCCAGGCTGCCTTGGGGGCAGAGGAAATTAAGGATCTAGCTCTAGCTTCTATCCTCTAGCATCTCCCGCAAAGCGGGTGAGGGGAAAAAGAGAGTCCTGGCCCATGGGGAACTGGGAACTAACAGGAAAATGCTGATGGAGTCCCCTCTTCCTCTCCCTTCCATTAGATCTCAGCAGAGTTCCCTAGGATGGGTCACCACGTGGCACAGCTGGCTCTGTTCATCAGTGACCCAGGCAAGGAACTCAGCCAGCAGGCCAGGGAGGGGGTTTACCGGCTTTACCAGCTGCTGCTGCATCAGAGGGGTAAGGAACCCAGCTGGGAAATGGCACCCGACAGAAGAGTGAGACTGGGACCCCAGCCAATTTCTCTCAGACTGACCCCGGCTGGAGGATATGAGTCTCTTTCTGTCTCTTTCTCTGTTCCACATCCCTCCCCTGCAATTCTGTTGGGCCAGGCACGCAGCGAGGACTCTGCCCACTGTCCAGTCACCAATGGGATTGGAAGGACACAGGCAATGCAGCCAGAATGCCAAATGCGTGTGTGTGTCTCTTTCCCAGGGCTGACCATCCAGGAGGCTGAAGAGCTGTGGTGCTGGGACAGCAGGCTCCTGGACTACAGGAACACAGCCAGGGTAGGGGAGGTTAGGACATTCTACCAGGGCATGAGACAGCTCAGGGAGTGGGAGTACCTGGGTCCCCTGCAGTGGCTGCCTGCTGGGGCCACTAGATGGAGATGCTGTTCTAGCCCCAGGATTTGAAGCCTGGCCTTGGGCAATCTGCTAATGCCTCACATTCTGTTGCTTTTAGGTCTTTGGCAAGTTCATCTTGGAGAGGCAGAGAAGATTTTTCCTCCGGATGGAGGGCAATGCTGGCCATCCATGCCCCCCTGTTGCGTGTCAGCCAGGCTGCGCTGTTCCTCGCCTACTCCCTCCTGGGGGAAGCCAAGCAGCTGATGGGGGACGAGGTAAGCAGCTGCATTAGACTCAGGAGATTGGGGCGGAACCCAGGCCTCATTGCCATCCTATCGCCATTCGCTGACCTGGCAGCCAGGAGCCTGGTGGGGAATGAGAGTAAGAGCAGATGCTACTGGGAAGGGAGATGAATTCACCTCCATGAGCAGGAGGAAACCATCTTGTTCCCAGAGCAGCCCCAACGCACCTCTTTAGCAAGGCTAATTAATGAGAAGCATTACCTCCTCACGGACTTATGTTCTTAGGGCATGGTGCTTTCGCTCTTTGGAAGAGCAGACGAATCCCCTAAGTGAGCCCTCTGCGAGCCTCTCTTGTCCCACAGGGCCTCACCCAGTTCCCCGTGGTCTATTGTCCATGTCAACCAAGCCACCACTTACAGAGAAGGGAAGGATTCAGTCAGCAGGGGCTGCTGATCTGCCCCATTCACCAGGGCTGCCATCTTGTTGCTTCAGCATTAGTGTGTGGGACGACTTGGGGTAAGGTCTCAACCTCCTTGCAACCCACTTCACTACTGCCAGAATCCCTCCTGCCTCCCCTGCTAGAGCACCCTCCCTGGCCAACCTCCTCCACTCCCTGCTGCAGGTACTGCTCTGGCTCACTATAAATGGGGAGCTAATGGAAGGGGAAATGGATCCCCCTGGCACTCACTAAAAGGGAAAGTGGTGGATTCTCCATCTCTGGACGTCATTTAATGAAGACTAGATGCCTTTCTGGAATGTTTTTGCCCCAAAAGTAGCTATTGTGCTATACAGGAAGCCTGTGATATGTGGAGGGTTAGAATAGATGCTCTAAAGGTCTCTTCTGGCCATAAAGTCTACAAACTTTGGAAAAACTGAGTGTATCATTGGGAGCAGCCTCTGGTGTTTTACTCTCTAGCCAGCTTGCTTCCTGGAGTGAACACTGATTGAGTGGTGTGATCCACAGGGAGTAGCTCAAACCTTGAAAGTGTCTGGCCAGCGGCAGAACATTAGCAGTTCAGGGAAAGGGTGGGTATGGCAGTGACATCACAAAGGCCTTTTGCAGGACCTCAGGTGACCTCACAGTAGGATGCTGACATCAGCCAGGCAGGACGGGCGCAGGGCTAGGGAAATCTTGGGGACCCCTGTTGCTCTGCTTCAGCAAGTTTCCTTCTCATGGTCTGTCTTTGTGGACTTAGAGAATATTAGGGTTCACGTACGTTAGCGCTAGGAGGAACCTCTTTCGAGTTTTCTCCTTTCCTTTTCCTGACTTTACTAGAAAACAGATGTCCCTCTTTAGAAGGTAAGAGTCTCTGAGAGGTTTGGAACCTGCTCAGTCTGATGTATCTGGTGCCAGCTGAACTCTAGGCATTGAAAACACTAGTTTAAAGAGGCAGAATTTTAAGGTGCTTGAGGGGCAGCTGATGGTAGGGATTGCTGGGGCTGAAGATTAGGGAGAAGAAACAAGATAGATTCTGAGCTTGGTCACTAGTGGGCAGGAATTGGAGGAGCGGGAGGTAGGTGGGGGGTTCTTCTTCGAGTGCTGTCCCTGTGGGTGCTCCACTCTAGGTGACGGTGCGTCCCAGTGCTGTTGATCGGAAATTTTCAGTAGCGGTGTCTGGTTGGGGCGTACGCACTCAGTTGGTATCTCCCGTCTCATTGGAATCTTCCTGAATGCGTGCGCCCCACACCCTCCTCGGTTCCTTCTCAACTGTCCTCGGCTGAAGACGGGACTTGGGGCAGTGCTGCCTTTTCTTCCCTGGTCATTATAAGAAACAGTAACAGAAAACATAGAAATAATTAGTAGTTACTTCCCAGTTTTTTCCCTTCCTTTAGTATAGTTACATAGTTAGTTACTTAGTTCCAAAACAAAAACAAAAAAAAACCTTCAGGTTTGTCTCCCATTGAGACACTCTCCTCGGCCATCTCTAATTCATAATGCCAGGAGCTTCAGGATTCAAAAGATGCATCTCCTGTCTGGACTCCATGCCGCGGTCAGATGAGCACTCACACTGTGTGAAGTGCCTCAGGTACACCCATATCCCCGCAAAGTGCCTCCATTGTGGATCTGGTACCCTCAGCTCCGCAAACGGCCACAGCATGGACACCGCACTCCTCCTCGGCACCGCAAACGGCCACATTGACGACACCACGCTCCTTCTCGGCTCCGACAAAGACCGCGGTGCCGACAGCGTGCTCAGCCTCAGCACCAAAAACGGCCGCGGTGCCGACAGCACGCTCAGCCTCAGCAGCTAAAACAGCCTCAGTGCCAACAGCACGCTCAACCTTGGCACTGAGAAGAACATCGGCACCGAGCCTGTCTTCTACCCAGGCACCAGCAGCAGACCCCCTGCAGGGAACCTCTAAGCCATCTGCAGCAATACTCTCATGCTCACTTTCTCCTACTAATGAGCTAAAGCAGAGAGCAGGCTCAGCTCAGCCCAGGGAGCAGGAGTCACAGTTTCTCACCCAAAGTGACCTCTAAGTGCCACCTGAGCCTCACTCTCCGCTCCTAGATACACAGGACTCATTTTTTAAACCACGACTCTCTCCACCTGAACTAGCCTTCACCGACGGTGAACTTGATTTACAGCAGCAAGCGGAGTTCTCCCCTCCTGCTTCTCCTCCACAGGTGCCTCTGCCACCTCAGGTCATGGCTCAAGGTCACCAACCTCAGTTTCCCTACTTTGCCCTCCCGTGAGTGGCACCTGGGTTCTCCTACCCTATGCCTTGGCCTCAGTGGTACCCTTGGCAATATCCTCCTACCAATCATCCTCCTGCTGTGCCTCAATCTCCTGCTCCGTCCACTTCTAGGGTGCCTGAGCCCCCACCTGAAACTGGGAGCTACGCACCATATCCTGACTCACCGACCCCTAACTCTCCACTATCCTCAGATGAAGCCCTCCTCCCTTCGCCTCCACAGGCCGTGGACGACTGCAAACAATTTGAAGAACTTTTTAGGAGGTTGGCACTCAGTCAAGATATCCCCTTAGAAGCGGTTCAGTAGACACAACACAAACTCCTCAGAATCCTTCAACTGTCTGCACCCTCAAAAATCACGCTCCCTTTAAACGAAGCACTCATGGAGCCAGCTGACACACTCTGGCAAACCCCAGCTTCTTTAGTACCAACTTGCAAGAAGGCTGAACGTAAATACTATGTCCCGGCAAAGGATGCAGACTTCCTATTTTCTCATCCACCACTGAACTCCCTTGTCATGGATGCAGTTACACAGAGGACGAAACAGTCACAATATCAACCCACCCTGCAAGACAAGGACCTTAGACGCCTTGACATCTTGGGCCGCAAGGTTTATACGTCCTCTACACTACAATTCAGAATTGCAAACGATTCTGCTCTCCTCGCCAGTTATGATTTTGATAATTACAATAAACTTTTTGAATTTGCCTCCTACATTCCAGAGGATAGAAGAGCAGACTTCAGATCAGGCACCAGACTGAGGGCCAACTGATTTTCAGAATGGTCCTACAGGCATCTTCAGACATGGCGGACACAGGAGCCCTTACCACTGCAACTGCTGTGGTTATGCGCAGATCCTCATGGCTCTCCGCATCCAGCATGCCTAAAGAACTCCAGACCAAAGTGGAGGATCTCCCCTTTGATAAGGACAAACTTTTCTCCAAAAAAACTAATGAACTCCTCTGCACCATGAAAGATTCTAGAGCGACACTGCGCACCCTGGACATTCACCCATCTCTTCCCAGGACACAACGATACCAACCCTACCAAAGACCATGCATACAATGGTACTATCGTCCTCAACCCAGACCATACGACACAACTAGGAATCGTACTAGACCCCCCAAGCGCAAACTAAATCAAAATCAAGCCACCACCTTCCGTCCATTGGGCAATAAACAACAGTTTTGAAATGTTAGTCGAGGGCCTGCACGACCACCCCTTGATTCCACCACTTACTTGCCCATTTGGCCACCACCTCCAGAATTTCCAACATGCCTGGCAGCAGATTACACAGGACCACTGGGTCCTTGAAATAGTTCAATCCGGTTACTCCATCCCTTTTATATCCTACCTTCCTACCCTTCCCCTTTCCCCATCTCTCTTCAGGGACTCTTCTCACGAACAATTACTTCGCACAGAAGTGGCACATCTTCTGCAACTAGGCGCAGTGGAACCTGTGCCGACGCAACATCAAGGGACAGGTTTCTACTTCTATTACTTTCTAACTCAGAAAGAGACTGGAGGATGGAGACCTATACTTGACCTACGCCGACTGAACAAATTTGTGAGGATACAAAGATGGTCACACTGGGCACAATAATACCTGCACTGGATCAAGGGGACTGGTTCACAGCCCTCGACCTACAGGATACTTTCTTTCATACATCAATTCATCCAGCTCACAGACGCTTCCTATGATTCACAATCGGTCACGACCATTTTCAATACAGAGCTTTTCCTTTCAGACTGTCCACAGCACCAAGAGTTTTTTCCAAGACTCTAGTTGTGGTTGTGGCTCACCTCCACAAACACGGGGTCACACTGTTCCCCTACCTGGACGATTGCTTCATCAAGGGCGACTCCTATGGCGAGACACTTCAAGCTACCCGTTTCGCCGTCCTCCTCTTTCACAGCCTAGGTCTCCAAATAAACATCCAAAAATCTACCCTGACACCTACACAACAGATCGAGTTCATCGGAGCTCATCTCGACTCAATCCGGAGCAGGGCCTCGCTCCTACATCACAGATTCCTCGCTATCACGCAGCTCATACGCACACTCTCTATTCGTCCCAGGACACAGGCAAGAATCTGCCTACAGCTTCTCGGTCACATGGCAGCCACCACCTTCATGGTTGAGCACACCAGGCTCCACATGAGATGTCTCCAGGGCTGGCTCAACTCCAGTTTCAAACCCAACAGACACACCTTAGGGATGCTGCTAACTCCTGCTCCCAATGTTATAGCTTCCCTACGGTAGTGGTCAAGTCCAGAAAACCTCTGCACAGGAGTTTCCTTCCAGCAATGATTCCCAATGCTCATGCTCACCACGGATGCTTCCCTAACTGGTTGGGGAGCGCATCTAGGGGGACACAGGGCACAAGGCCGGTGGTCTGCATCAGAGATGCACCTACACATAAATTTCTTAGAGCTCAGAGCAGTGAGGCGAGCATGCCTTCACTTTCTTCCCCTCATAAAGAACAAATATCTGCGGGTCTTAACAGACAACATAAGCATGTATGTACTACATAAGCAGACAAGGGGGAGCCCGATCATATTCCCTTTGCATGGAAGCCATTCGACTATGGAATTGGTGCATACAACATTGAATACAAATCATCGCTTCCTACCTACCAGGCTGCCACAACACTACTGCCGATGCACTCAGCAGGCACATCTTGACAGAACTCGAATGGGAACTGCATCCCGCAATACTCCAACAGCTCTTCTCCCTCTGGGGCACCCCATCAATAGATCTCTTTGCCACAACCCACAACTGAAAATGCCCCCTGTTTTGCTCCAGAGCGGGATTCGGAACTGCATCCCTAGGAGATGCATTCCTCATCCCATGGAACAACTACCTCCTGTACGCCTTCCCACCAATCCCTCCATTACACAGGGTTCTTCGGAAGATTGCGGACAACAAGGCCCAGGTCATCCTTATTGCCCCAGCTCGGCCACGACAGACGTGGTATCCCTACCTACTCCGCATGTCCTCCCGTCACCCACGGGCTCTCCCCAACAGGTCAGACCTCCTTTCCCAGGACAACGGACTGGTTCTTCACCCCCAGCTCCAAAAGCTCCACCTCACAGCCTAGTTCCTTCGTGGTTCCAAACCCATGAACTAGCCTGTTCCGAGCAAGTCCGATATGTCCTCCTGCACAGTAGGAAAGACTCCACTCGTAAAACCTACCTGCAGAAGTGGAAGCGTTCTCTCTGGTGCTCACATAATCACTTAGCACCCAATAACGTGACCCTCCCTAACATTCTGAACTACCTCCTGAAACTAAAACAGGACGGACTTTTGCTCAGCTCCATCCAAGTGCATCTGGCGGCGCTTACCACCTTCCATGACCTATTAGATGGGTATTCACTCTTTACCCACCTGTAGCGAGGCGGTGGGATATCCCACAGCCCCGCTGCAGGATGAACCTTTCCCAACCCCGCTGTGGACGGGGCCACCGGGGCCTCCGCCTGCCCCTCAGAGATCATGGCGCAGACCCAGAAGTGTAAAGCTAACTGGCGGAGTTCAGTCCAGTCCCAGGCACCAGAGAGACCAGATGTCTGTGACCGAGCTCCTGCTGGGGAGACAGCAGAAGGTCGCGGCCGGCCTGACGTTGCACCAGGTCGGCCAAGCCTACCCCTCGCTCACTACCCCTGGAAGGCCTGGCCGAGCCTACCCCTAGCTCGTTACCCCAAGGAGGACTGGTCAAGCTTACCCCGCTCCTGCTACCCCGAGAAGGAGCCGAGCCTGCCACTTGCCCGCTACCCTGAGGAGGAGCCGAGCCTGCCGCTTGCCCGCTACCCTGAGGAGAACTGGCCGAGCCTGCCGCTTGCCCGCTACCCTGAGGAGGAGCCGAGCCTGCCGCTTGCCCGCTACCCCAAGGACCCGCTAAGCCCACCAGTGAACACTTACCCTGAGGAGCCAATGGTGGTTGACCCCTCTGCTGACACCACAACGACTCAGGTGCTCAATGAGGGAGAGAGTGGAAGTGGCCCAGGGGTAGCCGACCCCAGTCTGGCTGCAACACTGCCAGAACCAATGTCAGTGTGTTGCGGCTTGGATCCCCACTGACAGCAGCGACTCCCCGCCGCTGCTAGGGCCCTGGACTGGGACACAGTGGAGTGGGAAGGCCTGCGTCCCCCCTGCCACCCCTCCAGGGGTGGCAGACTCCCCCTTTTCCCTGGCCTGAGGAGGCCACAAACCCCCTATTGACTTACTGTGTTTGCTGTCCTGCCCTGACCTAAGGGCCAGGCCTAAAACTGGTATTGCTCAACCCTGCCTAAGGGCCTGAGCCTATTGACTTGCTGTGCTTGCTGCTCAGCCCTGCCTAAGGGCCCGAGTGTAGTGACTCATGTTAGTTGTTGCCCTGCCCTGACCAGGGCCCGGGCTTAAGGCTACTAACAGAGAGACGGTGGGATATCCCACAGTCCCGCTGTGGGACAAACCACGGCGGCGCCACGTCACACATGGTACCAGAAGTGGGGACTTCTGCCCAGAATGTGGGCATGAGCGTTCGACCCTTGTGAGAAAGGGGCTGGGGGGGAGCGAGCCCCGCCCCCCCGAGACATGGATCTGTCCCAGCTCTTCGCCTTTTTGACAGAGAGCCAGGAGCAACAGCAGGCGGCCCAGCTGCAGCAGCAGCAGGAGCAGCAGGCCGCCCAGCTCCAGCAACAACAACAGCTGGTCGAACAGCTAGGAGCCCAGCAGCAGCAGCTGGTTCAGGATTTGACCACCCAGCACCAGGACTTCCAGTGACAATGCTTACAGCAGTTTGCGACAGCGCTGTCCCGACTCATAGACACCCAGCCAGGAGGCCCGGAGGGGACCCCTCGGCTAAACCCGCCTGTAAGGCTAACCAAGATGGGCCCAGTAGATGACCCTGAGGCCTTCCTGGTGACATTCGAAAGGGTGGCCAAGGTCGTCGGATGGGCCCCTGACCAGTGGGCCACCCTCCTGGCCCCTTACTTGACCGGAACGGCCCAATCTGCATGTCGGGGTTTATCGACAGAGGAGGCCAGGGACTATACCCGGGTGAAGGTGGCAATTTTGGACGCTCTGGACTTCAGCCCCGAAACCTTTCGCCAGCAGTTCTGCAGTCTCGCCTACAACGCCGGCACCCGGCCCCGGCTGGTGGCACAGCAGCCGAGAGACCTATGCAAGAGATGGCTAAAGCCGGACCAGCGGAGCCCCGAAGAGCTCCTGGAACAGGTTATTTTGGAGCAGTTCCTCCACATCCTCCCGTTGCAGGGAGGGGCCTGGGTCCTCCAGCACCGGCCCCTGACAGTGGCCACCGCCGTCGCCCTCATGGAAAACTTCCTTGCGGTGGAAAACCCGCTCGGACCAGGGATGCGGGACCGTCCCCCAGGGCTCGAGCGCCCCAACCCCGAGCGATGGGCTAACACCTGCGCCGACCCGCGGACATCCCCGTGGAGTCAGGAACCCTGGGCTCGGCAGCCCGAGGGCCCCCCTCGGCAAACTCCTACGGGCACCGGACCCGGGACTGGCCGCACCCCGCAGAGCCCTGCCGTGAGCCCGAAAGGTGGTGTCAACCAACCAGGATGATCCGAAATTGGGCCCTGCTTCTCCTGCAGGAAGCAGGGGCCCCTTCAGCGGGACTGCCCGGAGATGGATTGCAACTTTGGGCATGTCTGCACTGGCGAGAACCGCGCCCGAGGGTCGCAGGCCACTAAAATCACCGTGCTGGTAATTGTCAGGGACTGCCAGACGCGTGCCCTGATTGACTCGGGCTGCGGACAGATGCTCGTCCGCCAAAACCTTGGCGTTCCCGAAGACTCCTGCCTGGGAACTATACACTTGCAGTGTATTCATGGCGACATCCGACCGTACGTGAGCGCCCGAGTTCCCCTGACCGTGGAGGAGGTCTCCCGAACCCTCATGGTCGGTCTGGCCCCACGGCTCACCTACCCCGTAATCCTAGGGCGGGACTGGCCGGAGTTTGTGGGCGTCCTGCGGACCCACACCCGGGAAAACCCTGAGGTCACCCCTGTCTTTGAAGGGGACTGCCCCGAGGACCCGGCCAAGAAGACCGAGGAGGCAGGGCCAAAGAGACAGGACGTCTCGTCAGGGGACCCCTTGCCGATGCTCATTGATAACCCCGTGATCGACACAGATTTCTGCCGGAACCAGCGGGAGGACCCCACCCTAGGCCAGGCATATGAGCAGCTCGTGGCGGTCGATGGCGCCCTGCTTGATCCCGCCTGAGCCAAAAGCTGGTCCCACTTCGAGCTGCGGCACGACCATCTCTATTGTGTGGATTGGGACTCCCGCACTGGGGAACTACAGACTCAACTGTTGGTTTCTCAGTGCCATCGACGGGCGGTGATGAGGCTTGCCCACGACGTCCCAGCGGCCGGGCACTTAGGCCAGGAATGACCCTCACCCGGATCCTGTCCTGGTTTTTCTGGCCCGGGGTGCATCAGGAGGTGCGGAACTATTACAACTGCTGTCTGGTGTGCCAGCTGGCTGCCCCCTCACACACGGCCCGAGCCCCCCTCATACCCATGCCCATCGTGGAGACGCCATTTGAGCGGGTGGCGATGGACATGGTGGGACCCTTCCCGAGAAGCCAGGCTGGGTTTCTCTACATCTTAGTCATTGTGGACTATGCCACCCACTTCCCCGAAGCTGTCCCGCTCCGGAATATCACAGCGAGGACCATTGCCGACGAACTGGTCAAGGTTTATGCCCGTGTAGGCCTGCCCCGGGAAATCCTTACCGACCAGGGTACCAACTTCCCGGCTGCTGTGGCAGGTATGTTAACTCCTCGGGATCAAGCAGCTACGTACCTCAGTGTACCACCCGCAAACCGACGGCCTGGTGGAGCAGTTCAACCGCACCCTGAAAGACATGCTGCGCAAGTTCTCGCCTGAGGACCTGCGCCGGTGGGACCAGTTGATCCCACTGTTTCTCCTGGCCATCCGGGAGGTGCCCCAAACCTCCACCAAATTCTCCCCCTTCGAGTTGTTGTATGGTCGGCGACTGAGGGGGCTCCTGGACCTCATGAGGGAGACCTGGAAGCAGACCCCCTCACTCACGCAAGGCCTTCTCTAATATGTCCTTCAGCTTCAGGGCCACCTGACCCGAGCCAGGACCCTCGCTCAGGAAAACTTGAAGGTGGCACAGGAGGCCCAGGCCCAGACCTATAACCGAGGGGCCCAGATTCGCAAGTTTCAACCGGGGGACCGGGTGCTGCTCCTCCTGCCCTCCAATGAGTCCAAGCTATTGGCCCGATGGCAGGGGCCCTACAAGATAGTTCGGACGGTCGGGCCAGTCACCTATGAGATTAACCAGCCCGACCATCGGAGGAAGACCCAGAGGTATCAATATTAACCTCTTGAAACCCTGGCGGGAGCGAGAAGGCCTCCTGATCAACCCCTGCCCACCAGAGCCGGAATTAGGACCCCAGGCTGCCACGCCTGAGGACCCCACAACACCGCAGCTCGGGGAGTCACTCACGGATGAGCAACGGAAACAGACCAGATGCTTCCTGCATGCCTTCCGTAAGACATTTACCGCCCAGCCGGGTTACACCACCCTGGAATATCATACCATCCAGACTGAACCGGGAGTCGTAATCCAAGAGCCGACTAGGCCCTTACCTTATTGGATGTGCCAGATCATCGAGGAGGAAATCCAGGCGATGCTAGAGCTGCAAGTTATTGAGCCATCACAGAGTGAGTGGCGCAGCCCCATAGTCCTGGTTTCTAAACCAGATGGCACCCAGCGCTTCTGCATCAACTTCCGCCGTGTCAATTCTATCTCGAAGTTCGACGCGTACCCGATGCCTCGCGTAGACGAGCTGCTGGATCGCTTAGGCAAGGCCCGCTTCCTTATGACCCTCGACCTAAGCAAGGAATACTGGCAAATCCCCCTTGAGCCCACATCACGGGAGAAGACCGCCTTTGCCACGGTGTCAGGCCTGTATCAATTCACTCAGATGCCTTTTGGCCTCCATGGGGCCCCAGCCACGTTTCAGTGACTCATGGATCGCCTCCTTCGCCCCCATCACAAGTACGCGGCCGCGTACCTGGACGATATTGTCATCAACAGCGACCGCTGGGAGAACCACCTGGAGTGAGTGGCGGCGGTCCTGCGGTCCCTACGAACCGCGGGATTGACCGCCAACCTGAAGAAGTGCCATATTGGGTGGCAGGAGACGACCTACCTAGGGTATACTATTGGGAACGGACAGGTGAGGCCGCTCGTGGGGAAGGTCTAAGCCTTAGCCACCTGTCCACGCCCCACTACGAAGCGTCAGGTGCGCCAATTCCTAGGACTGGTGGGCTAATACTGGAGGTTTATCCCCGCCTTTGCCTCCATTGCGGCCCCATTAACAGGACTCCTGACTAAGGACAGCCCCCGACGGGTAGAGTGGAACCCGGAGTGCGACCAGGCTTTCCAGGCCCTTAAGGACTGCCTTTGCCGCGAGCCCATATTTGGGGTCGGGAAGGAATTTTCCTCCGGGGCAGATGGGCAGAGGCCCTGGAGGTTTTTCGCCTTCCTCTGCAGCATGAGGCATGGGTCACTTGCTGGTGGATTCTCTGCAGCTTGAGGTCTTCAAACCACAATTTGAAGACTTCAGTAACTCAGATATAGGTTAGAGGTTTGTTATAGAAGTGGATGGGTAGGATTCTGTGGCCTGCTTTGTGCGGGAGGTCAGACTAGATGATCATATTGGTCCCTTCTGACCCTAAAGTCTATGAGTCTATACAGCCCAGACTTTTCCCAAGGGTTCGTTCTTGTCCCAGGAGGTGGACGGGGAGGAGCATCCTGTTATATACCTTAGCCAGAAATTGTTTCTGCAAGAACGACACTCCATTGTGATCGAGAAAGAAGCCTTGCCGGTAAAGGGGGCCTGCGACGCCCTGTGTTATTACCTACTGGGGGCTCCCTTCGTACTTCTCACGGACCACGCCGCGCTTTGATGGTTGGCTCAAATGAAAAACAATAATATACGGCTCACACGATGGTATCTGGCCCTACAGCTGTATGCGTTTACCGTCCGCTACAGGGCTGGAAAGGACCATGCTAACGCAGACGTCCTGTCCCACCTGGGGGACGTGGATGGGGCTGGCCCCGACGACCAGGAGCCAGTCTTGACGGGGAGGATGTGTAGCGAGGTAGTGGGATATCCCACAGCCCCGCAGCAGGACGAACCTTTCCCAACCCCGCTGTGGGTGGGGTCACAGGGCCTGCGCCTGCCCCTGAGGTCACGGGACAGACCCAGAAGTATAAAAGCTCACCGACGGATCTCAGTGCTGCCCCAGCCACCAGAGAGACCAGACGTCTGTGACCGAGCTCCTGCTGGGGAGACAGCAGAAGGTTGCGGCCAGCCTGACGTCGCACTAGGTCGGCCAAGCCTACCCCTTGCTCACTACCCCTGGAAGGCCTGGCCGAGCCTACCCCTAGCTCGTTACCCCAAGGAGGACTGGTCAAGCTTACCCCGCTCCTGCTACCCCGAGAAGGAGCCGAGCCTGCCACTTGCCCGCTACCCTGAGGAGGAGCCGAGCCTGCCGCTTGCCCGCTACCCTGAGGAGAACTGGCCGAGCCTGCCGCTTGCCCGCTACCCTGAGGAGGAGCCGAGCCTGCCGCTTGCCCGCTACCCCAAGGACCCGCTAAGCCCACCAGTGAACACTTACCCTGAGGAGCCAATGGTGGTTGACCCCTCTGCTGACACCACAACGACTCAGGTGCTCAATGAGGGAGAGAGTGGAAGTGGCCCAGGGGTAGCCGACCCCAGTCTGGCTGCAACACTGCCAGAACCAATGTCAGTGTGTTGCGGCTTGGATCCCCACTGACAGCAGCGACTCCCCGCCGCTGCTAGGGCCCTGGGCTGGGACACAGTGGAGTGGGAGGGCCTGCGTCCCCCCTGCCACCCCTCCAGGGGTGGCAGACTCCCCCTTTTCCCTGGCCTGAGGAGGCCACAAACCCCCTATTGACTTGCTGTGTTTGCTGACCCGCCCTGACCTAAGGGCCGGACCTAGAACGGTTACTGCTCAGCCCTGCCTAAGGGCCTGAGCCTATTGACTTACTGTGTTTGCTGCCCCACCCTGACCTAAGGGCCGAGCCTAAAACTGGTATTGCTCAACCTTGTCTAAGGGCCTGAGCCTATTGACTTGCTGTGCTTGCTGCTCAGCCCTGCCTAAGGGCCCGAGTGTAGTGACTCACGTTAGTTGTTGCCCCTCCCTGACCAGGGCCCGGGCTTAAGGCTACTAACAGTGAGACGGTGGGATATCCCACAGCCCTGCTACGGGACAAACCGCGGCGGCTCCGCGTCACCCCACCCCACCATAAAACACTTTCTCATGGGCCTGCAAAATCTCTACCCTGAGATTTACCCAACAGCGGCTGCATGGAATCTTAACTTCGTTCTTCATGCTCTCATGAAACCTCCATTTGAGCCCTTGGCTACCTCCTCTCATCTCCATAGGTCCATGAAGGTGGCTTTCTTAGTTGCCATAACATCAGCAAGGAGAGTTGGTGAAATGAGCGCCCTGATGGCCCACCCTCCCTACACAATCTTCTCCAAAGACAAAGTCACTTTTGAGACCACATCCTAAATTTCTTCCTAAGGTGGTATCAACCTTCCACCTCAACCAACCTATATATTTACCTACTTTCTATCACAAACATCACAAGACTCCGCAAGAGGCAACCCTGAATACTCTCGACGTCAGGCGAGCAATCACCTTTTATTTAGACAGGACTAAACCATTTCGCAAGTCTCCACTACCGTTTCCATTGCCGAAAGATCGAAAGGCATGGCTATCTCTAAACAACGCCTATCCAAGTGGATCTCTGACTGTATCAGATCCTGTTACCGTGCGAAAAATCTTCAACCGCCCGAAGGCATTAGAACTCATTCCACTCGAGCCATGTCGACATCTGTTGCCTTCCTACACAATGTTCCCATTCTTGATATCTGCAAAGCGGCTACATGGTCATCTGAACACACATTTACAAAACACTATGCTCTCACGCAAGACACCACAGCAGACACCATAGTAGGCCATGCAGTACTATCTACAGTACTCACTGCTGCATCTCCAAAGTCCCACCAACCATAGTAGGTACTGCTACACATTCACCTAGAGTGGAGCCCCTACAGGGACAGTACTCGAAGAAGAGGAGAAAGTTACTCACCTTGCAGTAACTGAGGTTCTTCCAGATGTGTGTCCCTGTGGGTGCTTCACTCCCTGCCCTTCTCCCCTCTACTTTGGAGTACTAGTATGATTCTCCACAGTAAAGAAGGAACTGAGGAGGGTGTGGGACTCAGGCACTCAGGAAGATTCCAACGAGACGGGAGATACCAACTGAGTGCGTGCGCCCCAACGAGGCACTGCTACCAAAAATCTCGGATCAACAGCACTGGGATGCACCGTCACTTAGAGTGTGACACCCACAGGGACACACATCTCGAAGAACCTCAGTTACTGCAAGGTGAGTAACTTTCTCATCCTGCTGGCTGTGTGGGGTGCTGGCTGGGTAATCACCTCACTGGGAAGTGTCAGTGAGGCCCGAATCTCACACGCTCCTTTGTCTCCTTTGGGTCTCCCAGAAGCTCATTGAGGAGCTGCCTGATAACACTTCACCCGGTGGCGTCCTCGCTAACTTCCTGATTGCTGTGGGCAACCTCAGGTACCGAGACCCTCCCACCCGGTTCCCCTAACCCCGGTGCTGCTCAGGCCCAGGGCTGGGAGTCACTGCCCCTCCCGCTCCCAGGTAACCTCCCAAGGGTGGCTCCTGTGGCAGAGGTGGTGGGAAGGTTCCCTCTCTCCTGGCTGGGCTGTTCTTTTCGCTTCAGTAACATTGCAATGGCTTTGGGGAGAGGCTCACCCCCAGGATCAGATAGAGGAGGGCAAGGGCGGCTCTAGGCATTTTGCCGCCTCAAGCACGGCAGCAGGCTGCCTTCGGCCTGCGCCTGCGGGAGGTCTGCCGAAGCCGCAGGACCAGCGGACCCTCTGCAGGCAAGCTGCCGAAGACAGCCTGCCTGCCGTCCTTGCGGTGACCGGCACAGCACCCCCAGTGGCTTGCCGCCCCAAGCACGAGCTTGGCGTGCTGGTTCCTGGAGCCACTCCTGGAGGAGGGGCAGTAGGGTCCAGGGAACAGGTGCTTTCTTCTTTGAGTGCTTGCTCATATCGATTCCAATTAGGTGTGTGCGCACCACATGCATGTTCTTCAGAAGATTTTTACCTTAGCAACACTCGGTGGGTCGGCTGAGGCTCCCCCTGGAGTGGCACCGCTGTGGTGCCAGATATATAACCCTGCCGACCCATCGCCCCCTCAGTTCCTTATCTCCTGTGATGGTCGCTGGAATGGTGGAGCGCAACATAGCTGATCTCCACCTCCCTAGCTTTCCTCCTTTTTCTATAGATAGTTGTGAATAGTTCAGTAGTTTTATAGTTATACTTAATTATTTAGTGATTTGTGTGTATGTGTGTATATATATATATAGTGTATATAGTATTTAGGGGGATTGGGGATCATCCCTTTCCCTCCACCCCGGTACCCGGGCCCATGCCCAGGTCACCAGGCTTCAAACCTTGCTTGGCGTGCCTCAAGCTGATGCTAACGGGAGATCCCCACGACTTCTGTCTGAAGTGCCTCGGGGAATCCCATCAGCCTGATAAGTGCCACGTTTGCAAGGCTTTTAAGCCTAGAACGAAGAAGGAGCAGGACTTTGGTTTAAAACAGCTCCTAATTGAAGCGGCACTTAGCCCAGTGCCTTCGGTACTGCGCATGGAACAGACGCCTTCAGTCCAAAGCGCCCCTCCGGCACTGGAGCGATCCGGCACTGCTAAAGAACCCCGTCACCAGCCTTCTCTGACACTGATACAATCGCGGCACTGTTCACTGTCTCTGCGGCCTAAGAAGCAGCATAAACCACCTGCTGCTTCGGCACCACCTGTGCTGCCATTGGAGCAACAGCCCAGACCGGACCGTCCTGCCAGGATTTCACCTCCAGCGCTGCTGACTTCAGCACCATCAATTCTGACTGCATAAGGGCCGTCGAGTCCGGTGCTCACAAGCTCAATGGTACGTACTGTGGTTGAGCTCAGCATCCCGTCCACTCCGAAGACCTTCTCCACAGCCTGCGACCTAATCACATTGATGGAGCCTGGACCACCTTGGCCCCCAGCACCACCGGTGCGGGCTGTTCAGTCGATAGGCAAGTCTGCGTTCACGAGGCCTGCTTCCTTGGGCGTGACAGATAGGCGTCGATCGCAATCCTGATCCCACCGACGATCCCAGTCCTGGTCCCGGCACTGCTCGCAGTGCCAGCACCGCTCTCCATCGCAGCACCAGTCGTACTTGCAGCTTCGTTCTACCTCACGCACACTGTTCCAGTACATTTGGTGTGTCTCCTCGTAGCCGATCCCGACGCCGCAGATCCTCATCGAGATCTAGGTCGGCATCCCGGTACTGTTATAGCTGTCGGTGCCGAACTCAGTTGCGGTACCACCGAAGGTCCCAGCACCGGTCTTCAGCCCCAACCCGTGACCTGACAGCACGAGACAGCGCAGACTCTCATGGGCACTTGGCCTCTCCTTGGCCTTCGAGACACGACTCGTCATCGTTTCAGGCGGGGAGTGGCTACTATATCCAGGGCCATGATGTAGAGGGCACTAGTCATGCCCAATATGAGGATCAGGATCAGGGACCACCACAATGGTCCTTCTGGACACCTTGGGCATACCATCAAGCCCAAGGTGCCCCCTCAGGTGCCTCTCGGTCAGCCCATTCCAACCATGGGATACCTGGTGTGCCGTTCTTCCCCGTTGGACCCAGATGCGGGGCTGTCCCGCCAGTCCACACTCAGGCCCCGGCTGTATCAGACCTCGATCACCAGGATCCTCCACAGCCAGAACTTCCCCAGGATCCACTGATACCTGGGCTTTCCTCCTCCTCCTTCCCAGACGAGGCAGTGGCAGGCACATCCTCTTCTGGTCTCTGGCCAATAGACCTCCGGACTCACCAAGATCTCCTGCGCAGGATGGCGCAGAATATGAACCTACAGGTGGAGGAGGTGGTGGAAGTAGAGGATCCTGTGGTTGACATTTTGTCAGCAGATGCACTTACAAGGGTCGCCCTGCCTTTCATTAGGACCATACAGGCCAATGCAGATACAATCTGGCAGTCCCTAGCATCTATTCCTCCCACTGCCAGAGGGATGGAGAGGAAATATATGGCACCGTGCAAGGCCTATGAGTATCTCTATGTGCACCCTCACCCTTGTTCGCTGGTCGTACAGTCGGTGAATGAGAGGGAGCGGCAGGGCCAGCAAGCACCTGCCCCTAAGTGCAAGGAGGCTAGGCGCTTCGACTTATTCGGGCGCAAGGTCTACTCAGCTGGGGGCCTACAGCTTAGGGTAGCTAATTAGCAAGCTCTTCTGAGTCGCTATAACTATAACATGTGGACCTCCATGAGGAAGTTTAAAGAACTTGTTCCCCAAGAGTCAAGACAAGAGTTTGCTGCCTTACTGGAAGAAGGCAAAAAAGTGGCAAGGACAGCTCTTCAGGCATCCTTAGATGCAGTGGACTCAGCAGCCAGAACTGTAGCCTCGGTAGTGGCCACGCGACAAATATCCTGGCTACAGGTGTCCAGCCTTCTGGCAGAACTTCAACAGACAATTCAGGACTTGCCCTTCAAGGGTCAAGGCCTGTTTTTGGTTAAAACAGATCCCAGGCTTCAGAGCCTCAAGGACAACCGAGTTATAATGCACTCACTGGAGATGCATACCCTGGTAACTCAGCGCAGACCTTTCCGCCCTCTGCCTCAACGCACCTACCCTAATCCTCAGCCACTGCAGGACTTCAGTAGAAGGCGGGGCCAGGGTAACCACAGAAGACAATCTGGTCCCCAGGGAGGCCAGAATCAGGGCCCCCCAAAGCCACTGACGGGGCCCAAACAAAAATTTGAAGGTGCGCTCAAGGACGGAGCACCAGTCTCCTTCCTGGATCCTTTCCCACCCTTCCGCAACCGTCTCTCCTATTTCCTCCCTGCATGATCCCACATAACCTCAGACCGTGGTATCCTACGCACGGTGGAATTTGGATACCATCTTCAGTTTGTTTCACCCCCCCCCACCACCCCCTCTCCCTGTCTCTCTTCAGGGACACCTTTCACAAGGAAATTCTCTTACAGGAAGTGCAGATGCTCCTACACATTGGAGCAGTAGAAGTGGTCCTGAAGGACCTGAGGGGCAAGGGGTTTTACTCCTGCTACTTCCTAATTCCCAAGGCAAAGGGGGGTCTGCGGCCCATCCTGGACCTGTGTGGACTCAACAAATTCATGGTGAAGTTGAAGTTTCACATGGTATCCCTGGGAACCATTATCCCTTCCCTGGATCCTGGAGACTGGCATGCCGCCCTCGATATGAAGGACGCATACTTCCACATCACGATTTACCCACCGTACAGGCGATACCTTCGTTTTGTGGTCAACCAGCAGCATTTTCAATCTGCAGTCCTTCCATTCGGCCTCTCCACGGCGCCAAGAGTCTTCACAAAGTGTATGGCTGTCGTCACGGCCTCACTCCATTGATGTCGCATACAAGTCTTCCTATACCTCGACGATTGGCTCATTCGAGGTCCCTCCAAGACGCAAGTGCGGCATGATGTGCATCTCGTCAGAGAACTGTTCGAGCAACTTGGCCTTATGCTCAACACAGAAAAGTCCACTCTGGTGCCCACCCAGAGAATAGACTTCATTGGAGCGATCCTAGACTCAAATCTCGCCAGGGCGTGCTTACCACAGCCCCGCTTTCAGGCAAAGGTAGCCATAATTCAGGGCCTCCACAGCTTCCCGACCTCGACAGTTCGCACGTGTCTTGGTTTCCTAGGCCACATGGCCGCCTGCGCTTTCATGACCAGGCATGCCAGACTACACCTCCACCCACTTCAGACCTGGCTTTCCTCAGTGTACCAGCCGGGCTGCAACAGCCTGGACGTGATTCTCACTGTACCCAAGAACATCTTAAGCCTCGCTAACTTTGTGGCTGAACCCCTCCCTGATCTGCGCAGGGATGCCTTTCCATGCCCCATAGCCTTCGCTAGCCCTGACCGCAGACGCGTCATCTCTAGGTTGGGATGCCCACCTTGCGGGGCTCCGTACACAAGGCCTCTGGTCTGTGCAGGAAGTAACCCTGCACATCAACATGAGGGAACTGAGGGCAGTATGTCTCGCGTGTCTAGTGTTCCACGAACATCTTCAAGGCCGTTGTGTTACAGTCTTCACAGACAATACAACGGCCATGTTTTACATCAACAAACAAGGTGGAGCACGCTCCTCCCTTCTTTGTCAGGAAGCCATGCACCTCTGGGAGTTTTGTACAGCCCATTCAATCGATCGAATGGCATCCTTTCTCCCAGGAGCTCAGAACACCTTGGCAGATCACCTCAGCAGATCCTTCCTAACTGACGAGTGGTCAATTCGTCTGGATGTTATCCATTCCGTCTTCCGGAAGTGGGGATTTCCCCACATAGACCTCTTCGCCTCTTGCAAGAATCAGAAGTGCCATGTGTTCTGCTCCGTCCACGAGTGCTCCCTGGGCTCCCTGTCAGATGCATTCCTGATAACTTGGAAAGACTATCTGTTCTATGTCTTTCCTCCATTCCGACTGTACACAAGGTCCTCAAGCTACGCAGAGACAAAGCCTGCTTAATCCTGATCATTGCAACGTGGCCGAGGAGCATTGGTACACCACACTCCTCGACCTGTCGGTGATTGAACCAATTCCCCCACTGCTGTGGCCGTACCTCATAACTCAGGAGGACGGGAGACTACGCCACCCAGACCTGCAGTCCCTCCATCTCACGGCATGGATGCTGCATGGTTAACTCAGTCCAAGCTGCATTGCTCCACCTCTGTACAACAAGTGCTCCTGGGCAGCAGAAAGCCCTCCGCTAGGTCCACATACCTGGCCAAGTAGAAGCATTCTTCCCGCTGGTGTGCCCAGAACGATGCTGTCCCCATGCAGGTACCAGTTCCTACCATCCTGGAGTATCTCTGGTCCCTGAAGCAGCATGGTCTAGCGGTCTCGTCCATCAAAGTACACCTGGCAGCCATTTCAGCCTTCCATCCAGGAGAGAATGGATGTTCAGTCTTTTCTAACCCTATGGTCACCAGGTTCCTCAAGGGCCTAGAGCATTTGTACTCACAGGTCCGTCATCCGGCCCCTACATGGGATCTCAACCTAGTTCTATCTAGGCTCATGGGTGCTGCCATTGAGCCGATGGCCACCTGCTCGCTACTATACCTTTCCTGGAAGACAGCCTTCGCCATTGCTGTCACATCAGCAAGGCGAGTGTCGGAACTTCGGGCCCTCAGAGCAGATCCCCCGTATACTGTGTTCCACAAGGATAAGATACAGCTGCGTCCACACTCCGCCTTCCTCCCTAAGGTGGTGTCTCTCTTTCACGTCAACAAGGACATCTTCCTCTCAGTCTTCTTTCCGAAACTGCCCTCCTCACATCGAGAGCAATAGCTGCATTCCCTGGATGTTCATAGGACTCTCGCTTATTACATCGAACGAGGAAAGCCTTTTCGAAAGACACCCCAGCTGTTTGTAGCGGTGGCAGCCCGAATGAAAGGCCTGCCGGTCTCCTCACAGTGAATTTCATCTTGGGTGATGTCATGCATCCGTGCCTACTATGACTTGGCTCACATTTTGACTAGCCACCTCACCGCCCACTCCACCTGGGCTCAAGCTTCATCTGCCGCCTTCCTGGCCCATGTACCCATCCAGGAGATCTGTAGGGCAGCGACTCAGTGCACACCTTTGCTTCACACTATGCGTTAGTGCAGCAGTCCAGAAATGATGTGGCATTTGGTTCAGCAGTACTTCATTCTGCGACATCTCACTCCGACCCCACCGCCTAGGTAAGGCTTAGGAATCACCTAATTGGAATCGATATGAGCAAGCACTCGAAGAAGAAAAGACGATAACTCACCTTTGTAACTGTTATTCTTCGAGATGTATTGCTCATATCCATTCCAAACCCGTCCCCCTTCTCCTCTGTTGGAGTAGCCAGCAAGAAGGAACTGAGGGGGCGATGGGTCGACAGGGGTATATATCTGGCGCCATAGTGGCACCACTCCAGGGGGCACCTCAGCCGATCCACTGAGTGTTGCTAAGGTAAAAATCTTCCGACGAATGTGCATGCGGTGCTCCCATAGCTAATTGGAATGGATATGAGCAACACATCTCGAAGAACAACAGTTACAAAGGTGAGTAACTGTCTTATTCCTGTCCTGCCACAGTCTGTCTGAGAAACCTTGGCCTTCTCATTCCCTGGCTCGGTGCCTCAGTTTCCATTCTCGCCAACCTCTGCCTAGTTCCCTGCAATTTCGAGACTGTGTTAGTGCCAGTCCCACGCCCGCGCTGCACAGTCCTATATTGGCTCCTCTCTCTTGCCAGCACCCTGACACCTGCCCTTGAGCCAGAACTAGAGACCCACCTCCTTCGAGCTGCCGTCTTCACCCTGGGCACCCAGAAGGACACCACCCAAGTCCAGGTAGATAATGCTAAAGTCATGAATTGAAGAGCCAACTGTCATCCTGCCATGAATCCTGGCTAATTGCCTGAAGTGGGATGTGAATGAGAGAGGCCAGGATATGTGTTTGGGGGTCCCACCAGTGCTTCCCAGAGACTCCTCTTCCCATCCTGTGGCAGATGTAGCCCCACTTTCCTTAACTCTGACCCATTGCTCTCCCTTGCTTTGCAGGATCCGCATAGGGTCTTGCCAGACCTCCTGAATGCCATTCTGGGGATCCTGCTTTCAGAGCCCCCAGACACCGACAGTCTCCACTACATCTTGGGGGTGAGCCTGATGAGAGGTGTGGGGGCAATTTTACCTTAACTCTTAGATCCATTTTCCAGTCTGCCCTCCTAGCTGGGTCCCCAGTTGCCCGTTCTTGGTCAGGGCAGTCGGTGCAATGCAGTGTCAGGCCTTTCCTCCTTGAAGGACAGAGGAAGGAGCTGGAACTTCAAGCCAGAGCTCTGCCCAGTTCTGTTGCGCACTGACCACAGGGCCCCTGGCTGGCTTGGGGAGTGAGAGTCTGAACCCCTCCTGTGAGATTCAGAAAATGGTCCTCAGAGAAGGGTTACAGGCTCCTTCCTAGAGAAACAGAAGGACCCCAGAGAATCAGCCCTTCTCTCCGACGGGCTCTGAGATTCCTGGGCGGATTGTGCTCACATTCAGTCCCTTCACCCAACCAAGGACTTGAGAGCTAGGGAGGTGGGAGGGATCTGTCTCCTTCCTGGTGAGCTGTTCAGGAATCGGGAGTTCAGGGAAGATGGGACCAGCCCCAACACCGAACACTGTTCCACTCTAGAGAGACAATGACAAGTTGTGACCTACAGAATAGAAGCATCCTCCTGGGGGCAACAATCCCCTTCTAAAGCTCTGCAATCAATGAATCAGATATTCCACCCTGCACACACTGTCTCAGCCCCCTGGAGGTTGGGGAGGGGTGTGTGTCATTTGTACAACACGTGCACCTGCCCATTCATCCTGAACTGCCTCCTTTTCCCACTGCACATTAACTACTGGATCGTGTCCAGGGTGTCGCAGGAGAGAGCCAGGGCCATTAGGAGCAGCACGGCCCTGCTCAGATTCACCATCACTCTCCCTGAGTTTGACGTAAGTGGCCTCTGATCCCAGCTTCCTGACTCCAAGTGTAGGGCTGGCTCCAACTGGCTGTAGGATCTGCTGCTGCAGGGGCTGTGGGTTAGGTGTGTTCCTCTTGGGGAGGCAGAGGCAGAGCAGGGAATGAGCTTGGCTTGAGTCAAGTTCTTCTTGTCCTGGTCAAGTGATGACTGGGCTTTTAAGGGGATCATGCTCCAGGTTCATGCCTTCCTGTCATCCTGGAGCAGCTGGGGAAGCAAGTCCTCCTGGAGGGCCCTGCCCACATACCTGTTCTCCAGGCTCCCTTAGGGGCAGAGGAAATTAAGGATCTAGCTCTAGCTTCTATCCTCTAGCATCTCCCGCAGAGCGGCTGAGGGGAAAAAGAGAGTCCTAGCCCAGGGGGACTGGGAGCTGACAAAAAAATGCTGATGGAGTCCCCTCTCCCTCTCCCTTCCATTAGAACTCAGCAGAATTCCCCAGGCTGGGTCACCATGTGGCACAGCTGGCTCTCTTCATCAGTGACCCAGGAAAGGACCTCAGCCGGAAGGCCAGGGAGGACGTTTACTGCCTCTACCAGCTGCTGCTGCATCAGAGGGGTAAGGAACCCAGCTGGGAAATGGCACCTGATTGAAGAGTGAGACTGGGATCCCAGCCAATTTCTCCCAGACTGACCCCGGCTGGAGGATGAGCCTCTGTCTGTCTCTTTCTCTGTTCTACACCCCTCCCCTGCAATTCTGTTGGGCCAGGCACGCAGCGAGGACTCTGCCCACTGTGAAGCCACCAATGGGATTGGAAGGACACAGGCACTGCAACCAGAATGCCAAATGCGTGTGTGTGTTTTCTTCCCAGGGCTGACCATCCAGGAGGCCGAAGAGCTGTGGTGCTGGGACAGCAGGCTCCTGGGCTACAGGAACACAGCCAGGGTGGGGGAGGTAAGGACATTCTACCAGGGCATGAGACAGCTCAGGGAGTGGGGGTGGCTGGGTACCCAGCGGTGGCTGCCTTCTGTGGCCACTAGATGGAGATGCCGTTCTAGACCCAGGATTTGGAGCCTGGCTCTGGGCAATCTGCTAATGCAGGGCGGCAACCTATGGTGCGAGTGCCAAAGATGGCACGTGGGCCCATTTTTAATGGCACACCGGGGCCTACCGGGACCCAAGTGTGCCAATAAAAATCTTGCTGACGCGGCAAGCCGCGAGGTCCGTGATCCCTGGCCAAAGCGCCGGGCCAAGCGCAGCAAGCTGCCGGCCCCTCCCCCGCCTTCCCCCCCTTCCCCTGGAGCCCTGCCGCCGTGCGCAGCGCTCTACGGGCCAGGGCTGTGCACTCCCGGGGGGCAGCGTTTGTCTCCGTGGGGAGGAAAAGACACTCCCCGCTCATCAGGAGCCCCGCCGCTGTGCTCAGCCCTGCCCCACCCCTCAGAGCGCTGTGCGTGTCGCAGGGGCGCTCCGGATAAGTGGGGAGCCTCATGGTAAGGGGTCTGGGGCTGGAGGGGTTTAATAAGGGGTAGGGGCAATCAGGGGACAGAGAATAGGATGGGTTGGATGGGGGAGTGGAATCCCAGGGGATGGTTAGGGGCGGGGATCTCTGGAGGGGGCAGTCAGGGAGCAAGGAGGGTTGGATGGGGCATGGAAGTCCCAGGGTCTGTCATGGAGCAGGGGGTGGTTACAGGTCATGGCAGTCAGAGGACAGGGAGCAAGGATGGTCCTGGGGAGGGGGGGCAGTTAGAGTGGGGGGGGTCTCTGGAGGGGACGGTCAGGGGACAAGGAGCTGGGGGGTTTGGATGAGTTGGGAGTTCTGGGAGTCCTGTCAGGAGGCAGGGGTGCGGAGAGAGGTTGCGGCAGGCAGGGAGAAGGGGGCATTTGTATGGGTCCAGAGTTCTGGTGGTCCTGTCAGTGAGAGGGACACGGTTAGATAGGCATAGGAGTCCGAGGGTTTCTGTCTGGGTGCAGGGGTGTGGATCAGGGTTGCGGCAATCAGGGGACAGGTAAGGGATAGGGAAGCTTAGATGGGGGGTGGGGTCCCAGAAGGGGGTAGTCAGGACAAGGAGTGGGGCGGGGTTGGGGGTTTGGGGGTGCAGTCACCCATCCCTCTACCTTGAGCCCTGCACCTCTACACACACCCCAGCCCTTGCCCTGAGCCCTGTACCACCCAGCCCTCTGACTCCTTCACCTCCCCGCATGACCCCAGCCCTGACTCTGGCACCCCCACCCATACCCGGCCCCCCTACTCTGACACCTGCACCCCCCCGACATGCGCCTGGCCCTCTGCTCTGACACTGGCACCCTCCACATCCCCTGTACCCCGCACATCCTCACCTCCTGCACCCCTCACACCAAATGGGAGCTGCCCAGGTAAGTGCCTCCACACCCAAACCTCTTGCCCCAACTCTGAGCCCCCTCCCTCATTCTAGTTCCTGGCCAGACCCTTCAGCCCCAGCCCTGTGCTCAGTCCACTCCAACCCTCAGCTCAATGCAGAGAGAGGAAGAGAATGGGCCAGAATCAGCAAGAAAGTAGGTACCCACTGTATGCGGGCAGGGCCAGGACCCCAGACCGGCAGCGTGCTGAGTGGGTCTGGCAGCCGGGATCCTAGCTGTCAGGATCCGGCAGATGGAACCCCTGAGCGGCAGTGGCCTGAGCCGCTCAGCCCACTGCCAGTCTGGGGTCCCGGCTGCTGGCCCCGCAAAGCCTGCTGCCAGTCTGGGGCTCTGGCTGCCAGACCCTTCCCAGCTGGAGTCCTGGCCGCAGGACTCACTCAACCCACTGCTGGCCTGGATGAACAGAACCCCAGACCTGCAGCGGGCTGGGCGGGCCGGTGGCGTAAGATCAACATTTTAATTTAATTTTAAATGAAGCTTCTTAAACATTTTGAAAACCTTGTTTATATTACAATACAACAATAGTTTAGTTATATAATATATAGACTTGTAGAGAGAGACCTTCTAAAAAACATTAAAATGTATTACCAGCATGCAAAACCTTAAATTACAGTGCATAAATGAAGACTCGGCACACCACTTCTGAAAGGTTGCTGACCCCTGTGCTAATGCCTCACATCCTGTGGGTTTTAGGTCTTCGGCAAGTTCTTCTCGGAGAGGCAGAGAAGATTCTTCCTCGGGAGGGATGGCAGTGCTGGCCATCCATGACCTCCTGCTGCGTGTCAGCCAGGCTGCGCTGCTTCTTGCCTACTCCCTCCTGGGGGAAGCCCAGCAGCTGATGGGGGACAAGGTAAGCAGCTGCATTAGACTCAGGAGATTGGGTGGGACCCAGGCCGCATTGCCATCCTATCGCCAGTTGCTGGCCTGGCAGCAAGGAGCCTGGTGGGGAATGAGAGTGAGAGCAGGTGCTAATGGGAAGGGAGATGAATTCACCTCCATGAGCAGGAGGAAACCAGCTTGTCCCCAGAGCAGCTCCAATGCAGCTCTTTAGCAAGACTAATTAATGAGAAGCATTACCTCCTCACAGACTTATGTTCTTAGGGCACGACGCTTTCGCTCTTGGGAAGAGCAGACGAATCCCCTAAGTGCCCTCTGCGAGCCTCTCCTGTCCCACAGGGCCTCACCCAGTTCCCAGTGTCCTAGTGTCCATGTCAACCAAGCCACAACCTAGAGAGAAGGGGAGGATTCAGTCAGCAGGGGCTGCTGATCTGCCTCATTCACCAGGGCTGCCATCTTGTGGCTTAAGCATTAGTGTGTGGGATGACTTGGGTTAAGGTCTCAACCTCCTTGCAACCCACTTCACTACTGCCAGAATCCCTCCTGCCTCCCCTGCTAGAGCTCCCTCCTTGGCCAAGCTCCTCCACTCCCTGCTACAGGTACTGCTCTGGCTCACTGTAAAAGGGGAGCTAGTGGAAGGGGAAATGGAGCCCCCTCGCACTCACTGAAAGGGAAAGTGGTGGATTCTCCATCTCTTGATATCATTTAATGAAGACTAGATGCCTTTCTGGAATGTGTTTGCCCCAAAAGTAGCTATTGTGCTATACAGGAAGCCTGTGATATGTGGAGGGTTAGAATAGATGCTCTAAAGGTCTCTTCTGGCCATAAAGTCTACAAACTTTGGAAAAACTGAGTGTAGCATTGGGGGCAGCCTCTGGTGTTTTACTGTCTAGTCAGCTTGCTTCCTGGAGTGAACACTCATTGACTGGGATGATCCATAGGGAATAGCTCAAACCTTGAAAATGTCTGGCCAGCAACAGGACATTAGCACTTCAAAGGAGGGGTGGGGGTAGCAGGGACATCAAAAAGGCCTTTTGCAGGACCTCGGCCTATTGGTGTTAGGTGGTGGGGAGGTGGTGACCTCACAGAGAGATGCTGACATCAGCCAGGCAGGACAGGGGTGCAGGGCTAGGGAAACCTCGAAGACCCCTGTGGCTCTGCTTCAGCAAGTCTCCTTCTAGAGGTCTCTCTTTGAGGACTTAGAGAGTATTAGGGTTAACGCCCATGAGCGCTAGGAGGAACCTCTTTCGAGTTTTCTCCTTTCCTTTTACTGACTTTACTAGAAAACAGACGTTTCCGTTTAGAAGGTAAGAGCCTCCGAGAGGTTTGAAACCTGCTCAGTCTGATGCCTCTGGTGCCAGCTGAATTCTAGGCATGGAAAACACTCGTTTAAGGTGGCAGAATTTTATTCCCCACCTGAGATTTTGTCCCATAGAATCTCTGGGGACATTAGGGTTTGTCCTTTTGGTTTTACCTTTTCTTCCATCCCTCCTATCTTTCTCTTCATCTCTACTAATTTTGGAAAAACTGAATGTCGCATTGGGAGCAGCCTCTGGTGTTTTACTGTGTAGCTGGCTTGCTTCCTAGAGTAAACACTGATTGAGTGGGGTGATCCACAAGGAGTAGCTCAAACCTTGAAAGTGTCTGGCCAGTGGCAGGACATTAGCACTTCAGGGGAGGGGTGGGTGTGGCAATGACATCACAAAGGCCTTTTGCAGGACCTCAGCCTATTGGTGAAAGGTGGTGGGGAGGTGGTGACCTCACAGAGAGATGCTGACATCAGCCAGGCAGGACAGGAGCGCAGGGCTAGGGAAACCTCGGAGACCCCCATGGCTTTCCTTCAGCAAGTCTCCTTCTCGAGGTCTCTCTTTGAGGACTGTGAGTATTAGGGTTCAAGTACATGAGCGTGAGGAGGAAGGCAGTCTGGACCCCAAGGTGGTCAAAATCAGGGCCCCCCTAAACCACCTGCAGGACCCAAACAGAACTTTTGAAGGGACACCTGAGGACGGTGCACCAGTTGTTTTCCCGGATCCTTCCCCACTCTTTTACAACCGCCTCTCCCATTTCCTCCTTGCGCGGTCCCAGCTAACATCGGATCATTGGGTGCTGCTCACAGTGGAGTTGGGATACCACCTTCAGTTTGTTTCACCCTTTCCTTCCCACCTCACCTCCTCGTCCCTCTTCAGGGACCCCTCTCAACAGCAATTCCTCTTACGGGAGGTCCAGAGGCTCCTATCCGTGGGAGCTATAGAGAAGGTACCAAAAGACCTGAGGGGCAAGGGGTTTTATTCCCGCTACTTCCTAATCCCCAAGGCAAAGGGAAGTCTAAGACTGATCCTAGACCTGCGAGGACTCAACAAGTTCATTGTAACCCTTCTGTGCCTCTGAGTTGGCAGCAACAAGGGCCAGGTTCAGTATCCAGAGGTTCCGTTTCAGTAACACAATGCATAACCGGCTCGTGCCCCCACCCAGTGACCTGGGACACTTACATACCACACCCCCCTGGGCACCTCTAGGAGGCAATACTTCCCCTCTCGCAAGCATGGAGTCTGAGTGTAGCAAAATCTTTTTAATGAAGGAATCAATGTGGCATCCCTTGGAGAAACACCACAAACAGGGTTATAAACAAACCATAAACAAAAACCCACTCCAAGTATGTTTGGCAATGTCTTTTCCCCTCAGGGTCTTAAGTCCAATCACCCCAAAGTCCACAACCAAAAAGTCTCTGGTCAGTGCCACCCAGAATTCAGAGTTTATCTGTAGAGTTTTACCCCGCCCAGCCTGGGTGGAAATGGGGGGGGAAGTCCACACAGGGTGTTAAAGGGCACCTTACGTGGGCCAGGCCAACTGCTCTCCTCTCCATGAAGTTCTGCTGCAGCCTTCACCACGACCAGCTCCACCACACAGCTGTGCTGCTCCTCCAGCCGCCCTGCAAACCGCTTCACTCTGCTCACTGTTCCATGGGCTGCTCCAACACGCTGCAACTGTTCCACTCTGCCAGCCGCTTAACTATAGGTCTTCAGACTCCCCCACTAGTTAACACAGCACTCAGTGATCTCAGTTCAGCTCTTTCAGTGATTTCAGCTCTTAGTAGGGGAGCCCTGGTGCTGGTGCACCATTGGTCCAACATGAATTCAGCTCAGTAGTCTCTAGACAGACTCCTAATGGAATCAAAATTAGCTCTACTCTTTAACAGTGGAGAGAGGAGGATGTGCAACTGTTGTTCCAGGCCCTCAAAAGGTTCCCATCCCATCAGGTACACACACCAGTCCCTAACCTCTCTCAACTCACTGGATTTTGGAACCCATGTCCCTTGTCTAGCAAGTGTCATTTAATTTATATTGAGACATTTCTGTTATAAAGCAGTCTCATAGTTCCTCATTCACATAATCAGGTGGCAACCCTTTATTTATCCTGCCCCAATAATGAAGAAATTGAGGATCCCATAAATGTCAAAATAACCATCCCTAGGCTCCTTGCTGGGTGTGCCTATGCAAATATTTGAGAGACTTCACATTCCCGACATTCTTTCCACACTTCCCATAATTCACCACCAGATGTCAGGGTACAGCTCATCCTGACTCTGCTTACATCATGATAAAGTTGAAGTTCCGCATGGTATCCCTGGGGACCATCATCCCGTCCTTGGATCCCGGAGACTATTATGCCGCCCTAGATATGAAGGACGCGTATTTCCACATCGCAATTTACCCATCACACAGATGGTACCTCCGTTTTCAGGTCAACCATCAACATTTTCAATTCACGGTCCTTCCATTTGGCCTTGCTACGGCCCCACGATTATTCACAAAATGCATGGCGGTAGTCACCGCCTCCCTTCGCCGTCATCAGGTGCACGTCTACCCGTATCTCGACGACTGGCTCATTCGAGGGGCCTCCAAGTCGCAGGTGAGAAGTCACCTCTGCATCGTCAAAGATCTCTTCAGGAGACTAGGCCTGATGATCAACACCAAGAAGTCGAATCTGGTACCCACGCAGAGAATAGACTTCATTGGGGCGATTCTGGACTCCTATCTCGCCAGAGCTTCCCTGCTGCAGGCCCGTTTCCAGGCAATGGCAACAATTGTTCAAGGTCTCCAAACCTTCCCGACAACGTCGATTCGCGCTTGTCTCAGTCTTCTAGGCCACATGGCCGCCTGCACCTTCGTGACCAAACATGCCAGACTGCGCCTCCGTCCACTTCAAACCTGGCTCGCCTCAGTGTACTGACCGGGCCGAGACAGCCTGGACATGATAATGATGGTTCCCTTGAACATTTTAGCATCCCTGACCTGGTGGCTGTGCAGGAATGCCATTCCACCCACCGCAACCTTTGATGGCCCTAACCACAGACGCGTCATCTCTGGGTTGGGGTGCCCACCTAGAGGGTGTCTGTACCCAAGGCCTTTGGTCGGCTCAAGAGCTAACCTTACACATCAATGTGTGGGAGCTGTGGGCAGTTCGCCTAGCCTGCCAGGTGTTTTGTCATCAACTCCAAGGCTGTTGTGCATCAGTGTTTACGGACAACACAACAGCCATGTTTTATATAAATAGGCAGGGCGGAGCTCGCTCCTCCCCTCTTTGTCAGGAAGCCACCCACTCAATTGACCTGGTAGTGTCCTTTCTCCCAGGAGTTCAGAACATCCTGGCAGATCGCCTCAGCAGATCCTTCCTAACCCATGAGTGGTCGATTCGTCCGGACGTCATCCATTCTGTTTTCCAGAAGTGGGGGTTTCCCCGCATAGACCTCTTTGCCTCTCTCGAGAATCGGAAATGCCACGTGTTCTGCTCCTTCCAGGGTCGGCTCCCTGGGCTCCCTCTCAGATGTATTCCTGATACCGTGGATGAACCATCTGCTCTATGCCTTTCCACCGTTCCCACTGGTCCACAGGATCCTGCTCAAGCTCCACAGAGACAGGTCCCATGATCATGATCATGATTGCCCCAGCGTGGCCGAGGCAGCACTGGTACACCATGTTCTTCGACCTGACGGTGACCAACCCAATTCTTCTACCACTTTGGCCGGATCTCATAACTCAGGACTATGGCAGCCTTCACCATCCAGACCTGCAGCCTCTTCACCTCACAGCACGGTTGCTGCGTGGTTAAGCCAGTCCGAGTTATGCTGCTCTGCCTTGGTGCAAGAGGTACTCTTAGGCAGTAGGAAGCCTTCCTCTAGGTTGACACGCCTGGCCAAGTGGAAGCGTTTCTCCTGCTGGTATGCCCAACGTAACGCTGTCCCCATGCAGATACCAGTCCCTACAGTCCTGGACTACCTCTGGTCTTTGAAACAACACAGCCTAGCGGTTTCATCCATAAAAGTGCATCTGGCGGCCATCTCCGCCTTCCGCCCAGGGGAGAACGGATGCTCAGTCTTCTCTCACCCTGTGGTTTCAAGGTTCCTCAAGGGCTTGGAACGTTTGTACCCGCAGGTTCGATGTCCTGCCCTGACCTGGGACCTCAATCTCGTTCTAGCCAAGCTTATGGGTGCTCCCTTCGAACCGCTAGCCACCTGCTTGCTGCTGTACCTCTCCTGGAAGACAGCCTTCCTCGTCGCCATTACATCGGCGAGGCGAGTGTCTGAGCTTCAGACCCTCACAGTGGACCTCCCCCATATGGTGTTTCATAAGGACAAGGTACAGCTGCGACCACACCCCACCTTCCTCCCTAAGGTTCTGTCGGCCTTTCATGTCAATCAAGACATCTTCCTTCCAGTCTTCTTCCTGCAGCCCCACTCATCGGGAACAGCAACTGCACTCCTTAGACGTCTGTAGGGCTCTCGCCTTTTATATCGAAAGAACAAAGCCATTTCGAAGGACGCCCCAGCTCTTTGTACCGATGGCATATCGAATGAAGGGCCTGCCGGTCTCCTCGCAGAAAATTTCATCTTGGGCGACGTCCTGTATCCGTGCCTGCTATGACTTGGCTCACGTTCCGACTAGCCACCTCACCGTCCACTCTACTTGGCCTCAAGCTTCATCTGCCGCCTTCCTGGCCCATAGACCCATCCAGGAGATATGTCGTGCAGTTACCTGGTCATTGGTTCACACCTTTGCATCACATTACGCATTGGTGCAACAGTCCAGAGATGACACGGCGTTTGGCTCAGCAGTCTTACATTCTGCGACATCCCACTCCGACCTCACCGCCTAAGTAAGGCTTGGGAGTTATCTTATTGGAATCGACATAAGCAAGCACTCGAAGAAGAAAAGACGGTTACTCACCTTTGTAACTGTTGTTCTTCGAGATGTGTTCCTCATATTCATTCCAAACCCACCCTCCTTCCCCTCTGTCAGAGTAGCCGGCAAGGAGGAACTGAAGGGCTGTTGGGTCGGCAAGGGTATATATCCAGCGCCATGATGGCGTCGCTCCACGGGGCAACCCAGCCGACCCACCAAGTGTTGCTAGGGTAAAAATCTTCCAACGAACGTGCATGCAGTGTGCGCACACCTTATTGGAATGGATATGAGCAACACATCTCGAAGAACAACAGTTACAAAGGTGAGTAACTGTCTTTTAGTGAGAGGCTGCCTTGACCCCAGACTCACGCCTGCTCCCTGCTTGGTTCCAGGATGGCCAGGCTCCTGAGGATGTTCAGGAAGAAGGCTCTGCAGGTGTCCCCAGAGCCTCAGGGAAGCAACTGCCATCTTCCCTAGGAGCTCCTGGCTAGGCTGGGAGGTGGAAGTTCCCAGCCTTCTGGCGGAGGAAACCTGCTCCCGGTGTAGGCACCGAGGCACGAGAGGCACTGGCCAGGCCAAAAGGGAGCTGGCCCAGGATGCGACTGGGCAGGCAGGACCCAGGCCAGGAGGGGAGCTGGGCAGGGTGGCTCTGGGGCTTGTTGTGTGCATAGCACTGGTCCCAGGAGCCCAGACCTGATTCTAGCAGGAGGCACCACCCTGCCCAGTCACTGAGGACCTTCCAGCCTCCCCAGGGCAGGAGGTGGAGGATCCCTGTCTCAGCACCAGCAGCTCTGCCCGATCCCCATGGGAGAGCAGCAGCGCCTGGGACTCAGGCAGCAGCGAGGCCAATGGGCGCCACTGCTTTTCTCCAGGTGAGGGGCCAGACTGGGCTCAGGGAGGGGTGAGGAGGGGGTTGTGAACATCCTGGCCAAGGCACTCGACAAGTGCTATGGGGGCAGGTCCCCAGCCCAGGTGTCTGGCCTGAGCCACATGAACCCCCACTGACACTAGATACTGTCACTTTGGTCCCTGGTGCTCCAGTTGCGGGTTGAGGGGGCAGGCACCTCCCAGGGAGTCCAGGACAGTTTGCGGGGGGGTCTCTTTGCTATGGGCTCCTGAAGGAGTTGGGGGCTGAAGGCATCACTGAGTGGCGAGAGTGTTTGGCCCAATCTGCCCTAGGTCCTGGAGGCGGGAAGGGGGCACATTGCCCCACCATGTCCTTTCCCCAAGTGGCAGCAGGCGTCACCTTGTCCCCTTCTCTCCCTGGTGCAGGGACACCCAGGGACTCAGAAGACGAGGAGGAGGAATGGGTGGACATGGCCACAAAGGAAACTGCTCTAAGAACATCTGAGAGCAGCTCTAGTGCTGAGAAAAGGTACGAATGTTCTCCAGCTGTGCTGGAACCGAGATTGTCCTGCCCCTCCCCAGCATCATGACCTCCTGCAGAGGGTCTTGTCCCCAGTGATCCTCCACCCCTAATGGGGACCTTTCTCCTCCATGATCTGGGATCCCCAAGCTGGGAGTGTTTGTCACGCACCAGCCAGGGTCTCTTCCCCCCTCCCCCAGGTACTGTCCCAGTTCCTGACCCTGTTTGTGTTGGAGTTGTGAGTGATTTGGACAGTGGGCGAGTCCCCACTCTCCCCCATTCAGGCCTGGTGTGGGTGGGACAGGGAGGTCCCTGGTGAACCAGCTCTCCCTCTCCTAACCCCACTCCTGGTGGGTGCAGGATGAGGTACAGCATCTCATGTTTCTGCACACCATCCACCCCGCGTGTGCACAACAGAGAGGGCAGGACATGCTGGAGCCACATTGCTGCAAGGCGGCTGTGATGGAGAGGATTGTAGTGAGTGAGACACGGTGATGGGCAGCTGGAGAGAGGACAGAGACATGCAATGGGCAGGGGTCTCCCTGGGCCAATGGATAGGGGATGGCTGGTGCTGGAGGGTCAGCTGAGGGTGGGGATTGCTGGAGCTGAAGATTGGGGAGAAGAAACGAGAGAAATTCTGAGATTGGTCACTAGGGAGTAGCTCAAACCTTGAAAGTGTCTGGCCAGCGGCAGGACATTAGCACTTTGGGGGCGTGGGGGGAAGGGTTGGCAGTGACATCACAAAGGCCTTTTGCAGGACCTCAGACTATTGGTCAAAGGTGGTGGGGAGGTGGTGACCTCACAGAGAGATGCTGACATCAGCCAAGCAGGACAGTGGTGCAGGGCTAGGAAACCTCCATGGCTCTGCTTCAGCAAGTCTTCTTGAGGTCTCTCTTTGAGGACTTAGAGAGTATTAGGGTTCACGTCCGTGAGCGTGAGGAGGAACCTCTTTCGAGTTTTCTCCTTCCCTTTAACTGACTTTGCTAGAAATAAGACGTCCCTGTTTAGAAGGTAAGAACCTCCGAGAGGTTTGAAACCTGGTCAGTCTGATGCATCTGGTGCTAGCTGAATTCTAGGCATGGAAAACTCTAGTTTAAGGTGACAGAATTGTATTCAATATATGAAATTCAAGATGTGATGGTTAGTTTGAAAGTCAGGACTCTTGGGTCCTACTCCCAACTCTGCCACTGACTGGCTGTGTGACAACCTAAGACAAGTCAATTTTTTCTCAGCATTAGCTGCTCCTTCTTTCAAGTAGGGATAAGTATCCGCTCCGACCTACCTCCCCATGGATGGAGGATGGGGATCCATTGGAGAGTGTCACTAGGAGCAGTGCATAATACGAGGTGTCCTATCCCTTTTACTCAGATCAGATTATGACATAATAGAACAGCTGAAATATTCGATTTTATTTGTATTTTATTATTTTGAAATGGTTAAGAGCAACATCTACTTAGCTCAGACTGAAGCATCTTATCTAATTTTCGATATCTAAATGTCTCTTCTTTGTGTGCGATGAGACAGTTTAGCACACTGTGACAAACAGGAGATGCTTTTGTTTTGCAACAAAATATTTTGCAAAGAATTTTCATCCCACTTGTTATGATTTCAAGAAACAAACTGGTTTAGGGTGAATGGGATTTTCTGATAGAAATGGTTTCAATGACATTTCCCTACCATTTCGATTCCTGCCTCCGGGGGATTTGTTGTCTGTTAGAACAGGAGTCAGGACTGGTAGCTTCTCTTTCTGGCTTAGGCACTGCCTTGTCATGTAGGGCCTTGGGTAGGTCACTTCCCTTTTCTGTACCTCAGGCTCCCCATCTGTCCAACGGGAACAGGGACAATTCTCAAACTCTGGGCAGTCGTGAGCCTGGGTGAGATAAGGGGCATAAAAGCCCTTTGTGAAGGAGAAAGGGGAGTTTCACAGTGTTTAGCACCAAGAATTTCTAATCTTTGCTAAAATGTCTAGTCTGCGGAAACAAGAAATGGTTGTCTTTTTAAAAGCCCATTCAGGGATGTGAGTCCCACTCTTTTAGGTACCTGGGGTACTTGGCCAGCAGGAGACAAAAGAGGTGCCTGCCTCCATTCTTGTGGTCTTAACAGACCAGGTGCTGAGCCCCAGTTCTCGTCTGAGATTCCAAAAAAAGAACATCTTCCCATCCATTAACAAGACAGGACCTATCTTTAGAAGGGAAACAAAGAGAACCCTGGGACTTAGACTAGCTAGCCTCACTTCCATACCTGGAAAGATACTGGAACACATTATTAAGCAATCAGTTTGTCAGCACCTACAGGATAATCTGGTTCTTAGGACTAGTGAGCATGGATTTGTCAAGAACAAATCATTCCAAACCAATCCTATTTCCTCCTTTGACAGGGTTACGGGCCTAGTGGAGGTGGGTAAACAGTAGACGTGATCTATCTTGGTGTTAATAAGGCTTTTGACACAGTCCCATAGGACATTCTCACAAGCAAACTAGGGAAATGCACATTCTCTGTCAAAGGCAGGGGGACCGGACATGAGGGCCTGGTTGTACTAGAACCAATGACAATAACAATAGTGACAGTGACTTCAGTGGGGCATGAAGCCCGGACCCAGATAAATCCCTCCCTTGGCCAAATACCATATAACAAAATAGATGTCTTCCTACTCCATCTAGGTGCTGGATTGTGTGCAGTGGCAATGCTCAGAACCTCTACTATCGCGCTAGTGGAAAGCTGTCTGAGGATTCCAGTGGATGAATGGTGATCTCCATGGAATAGAAGCCCTCTGGAGATGGAGCAGCAGGATAAGGTAGGTGTTGAAGGTCTTCTCCGGTGTCTTCGGGATAGGTGTCACTCTCGTCAATATGATCGGAAGCACGATGAGACCCGTACCACGCACAGGCTGCCGCTCAGATGGAAAGCAGCTTCATTCGCACAGAGTCATTCCTTTTAAATGTCAAGGCAGGAAAAAATGGACTGTTCCAAAATGAACCTTCAGGGATTTGGGCAGGAAAACAGATGGAATGTCTGGAGCCCAAAGGTGGGAAAATCCAGTTCTAATCAGTTGGGGCTAGTTCTGAGTCAGTGGACCTGAGGTAAACAAGGATTGAATCCTGAAGTCACATGTCACACACTTCATTTTGTATTTCTTACTTTTAGTTATGCCAACACTGAGCCAGTTGTTTCCCCTCCCCAGGCCTGTTTCTCATCAGTGTTGTTGGGGTCAAGTCCCTACAACCCAAGGGGGTTGGGAAGCTCCAGAAAGGTGTGCAAAGTGCCAGGATGTCAGGAGCTGGGAAGCTCCGTCACCCCCGCACTGGTGCAATGTTCTGCATCCCCTGCTGCTGGCTGAATTTCCCCATCCCTTGGCAATAAGACAGACTCAATAAGACAGGGTAACGCCTCAGGTCACCACCCTCTCCAGCCTGCCTTGGGCTTGGAGAGGGAGGAGGAGGGCGAGAGACAGCTGGCGACCCTGAACATTCACCCTCCATCACTCCATCACCTACAGCAAGTGAGTAGCATTAGGGTTCCTCAGTGGCTTTTCCTGTCTGTCTGGGGAAAGGCAGAAAGAAGGTGAGAGAATCTCTCCCATAGGAGATTCTATTTGAAAACTGCCCCCAGGAGCCCCTTGCTCTCAGACCAGGGAGGGTCTTCTCCAGTGCCATCTCCGGTGTGTTTGGAAATGTCCCAACAATGGGGGTCCCAGCCCTTCACTTTTGGGAGACTGTTCCCCAGGCTGATAGTCTCTGAGCTGGGTCAGACCCTGTGAGCTGCTGAGCACGGAAGTCAATGGGAAACTAGGGGGCCCTGGGCTTGCTATGCCTAGGGACTTTGACGTGGGGAAGGGTTTCCCAGGAGAAGTCCAGACTCCTGGCTTCTGTTTCTTCTCTAGCCTGGGAGCGGGGGATGTGGCCTGGGATGGCAGGAGGGAGCTGCTTGTCCAAAGTGACCAATGGTCTTTGTGACTGACCCCAGTGCTCGAAAAGGATGAGAATCCCCAGTTATTGCAGCACCAGGGATGATGAAGGTGAATGCTGGGAGCAGATCATCCAATGAACTCCTGCCCGTGTGTGTAGCTTGCACTCCTTGCACTCCTGTGGGGGGAGGAGGAGGAGGAGCTGCTCTGGCTGGGGCAGGGATGGGGAGGGAACAAAAAGGCCCATTAGTGAGAGGCTGCCTTGACCCCAGACTCACGCCTGCTCCCTGCTCGGTTCCTGGATGGCCAGGCTCCTGAGGATGTTCAGGAAGAAGGCTCTGCAGGTGGTTCCAGAGCCTGAGGAAAGCAGCTGCCATCTTCCCCAGGAGCTCCCGGCCGGGCCAGGAGGTGGAAGTGCCCAGCCTTCTGGCAAGAGGAAACCCGCTCCCAGTACAGGGGCTGAGGTGGGAGAGGCACCAGCCAGACCGAAATGGAGCTGGCCCAGGAGGCAACTGGGCAGGCAGGACCCAACCCAGGAGGAGAGCCGGGCAGGGTGGGTCTGGGGCTTGTTGTGTGGGTAGCACCGGCCCCAGGGAGCCCAGACCTGATTCCAGCGGGAGGCATTGCTCTGCCCAGTCACTGAGGACCTTCCAGCCTCCCCAGGGTAGGAGGTGGAGGATCCCTATCCCAGCACCAGCAGTTCGGCCCACTCCCATGGGGGGGGGGCAGTGGTGCCTGGGACTCAGGGAGTAGAGAGCCTGATGGGCGCCACTGCTTTGCTCCAGGTGAGGGGCCAGACTGGGCTCAGAGAGGGGTGAGGAGGGGGCTTTGAACACCCTGGCCCAGGCACTCAACTAGTGCCCAGCCCAGGTGTCTGGCCTGAGCCACATGAACCCCACCACCACTAGGTGCTTGCACTTTGGTCTTTGGTGCTCCAATTGTGGGGGCAGGCACCTCCCAGGGAGTCCAGGACAGTGTGTGAGGGGATGTCTTTGCAATGAGCTTCTGAAGGGGTTGGGGGCGGGAGTGTTTGGCCCATTCTGCCCTAGGTCCTGGAGGTGGGAAGGGGGCACATTGCCCCACCATGTCCCTATCCTTCCCCCAAGTTGCAGCAGGCGTCACCCTGTCCCCTTCTCTCCCTGGTGCAGGGACACCCAGGGACTCAGAGGACGAGGAGGAGGAATGGGTGGACATGGCCACAGAGAAGACTGCTCTCAAGAACATCTGAGAGCAGCTCTAGTGCTGAGAAAAGGTACAAATGTTCTCCAGCTGTGCTAGAACCGACATTGTCCTGCCCCTTCCCTGCATCATGACCCCCTGCAGAGGGTCTTGTCCCCAGTGATCCTCCACTAATGGGGACGTTTCTCCTCCATGATCTGGGAGCCCCCAAGCTGGAAGTGTCTGTCACACAGCAGCTAGTGTCTCTTCCCCTCCCCGCACCAGGCACTGTCCCAGTTCCTGACTCTGTCTGCGTAAGGGTCGTGAGTGAGTTGGACAATGAGTGGGTCCCCACTAACCTCCATTCAGGCCGGAGTCCTGCAGCTGGTGTGGATGGAGTAGGGAGGTCCCTGGTTAACTGGCTAACCCCACTCCTGGTGGGTGCAGGATGAGGCCCAGCATCTCATGTTTCAGCACACCATCCATCCCACATGTCTCGCTGCACAACAGAGAGGGCAAGACACGCTGGAGCCACACTGCTGCAAGGCGGCTGTGATGGAGAGGATTGTGATGAGTGAGACACGATGATGGGCAGCTGGAGGGAGGACAGAGACATGCAATGGGCAAGGGTCTCCCCAGGCCAATGGATGGGGGATGGCTGGTGTTGGAGGGTCAGCTGAGGGTGGGGATTGCTGGAGCTGAAGACTGGGGAGAAGAAACGAGATAAATTCTGAGATTGGTCACTAGTGGGCAGGAATCGGAGAAGCGGGAGGCAAGTGCAGGGGGTCCTGCTGGCTTTGTGGGGTGCTGACTGGGTAATCTCCTCACTGGGAAGTGTCAGTGAGGCCCGAATCTACAGACTGCTTTGTTTCCTTTGGGTCTGACAGGAGCTCATTGAGGAGCTGCCTGATAACTCTCCACTTGGCGGCGTCCTCACTAACTCCCTGATTGCTGTGGGCAACCTCAGGTACCGAGACCCTCTCACCCAGTTCCCCTAACCCCGGTGCTGCTCAGGCCCAGGGCTGGGAGTCACTGCCCCTCCCGTTCCCAGATCACTTCCCAAGGGTGACTCCTGTGGCAGAAGTGATGGGAAGGTTCCCTCTCTACCTGCTGCACTATTCTTTTCACCCCAGTAACATTGCAATGGCTTTGAGGAGAGGCTCACTCCCAGGATCAGATAGAGGAGGGGTAGCAGGGTCCAGGGAACAGGTGCTATTCCTGTCCTGCCACTGTGTGTCTGGGAAACCTTGGCCTTGTCATTTCCTGGCTCGGTGCCTCAGTTTCCATTCTCGCCAGCCTCTGCCCTAGCTCTCTGCATTGTCACGTCCGCGTTGGTGCCACCCCCGCACTGCACAGGCTAATAGCGGCTCCTCTCTCTTGCCAGCACCATGACACCTGCCCTGGAGCCAGAACTGGAGACCCACCTCCTTCGAGCTGCCCTGCATGCCATCTTCACTCTGGGCATGGAGAAGGACACCACCCATGTCCAGGTAGATCATGCTAAAGTCATGGTTTGAAGAGCCAGCTGTCAACCTGCCACAAATCATTTTTAATTGCCTGCAGTGGGATGTGAATGAGAGAAGTCAGGATATGTGTTTGGAGGTCTCACCAGTGCTTCCCAGAGACCCCTTGTGACAGGGCGAACTGGCCCCGCACTGGGACTGCGAGAGTTAACCCTTCCCTGCTGGCAGAGGAAGTCATTGCCCTGAGGCTCTGCTGGGCATGCTACAACTGGGAGTCAAGCATAAAAGCCTGCAGAACTGCCTAGTTAGGGCTGTCAGCTCGGGAAGAAGGATGCCCTGCAGAAGCTCCAGCCCAGGAGTAGTTGCAAGGAAGGAGGGAGCTGATGAGCCAGGAAGCGGGCCCAGAGACTGGCAGCTGTGGGAATCCCAGGGAACATCGGGTGCTGAGGATCCTGAAGACCCTGATGCCACAAGAACTGCTACGTTTGGAGGACTGGTAGGAAGTGACCCAAGGAAGGGAAAGGAGTGGTATCTCCCATCACTCTGAGGGCAGCGTATTGTGGTAGGATTCCCCGCTGACTCGTGGTGGATCATGCCATCACTGACAGAGCCCTGAGTCAGAGCCCGGTGAAGGTGAGTGGGCCTAGGCTCCCCTACTGGGGGTATCTACCCGCCTCCTTTTGGGGGATGATGTAGTTCACCCACCCCTCTCTCACCCCAAAGGAGGTAGATGAACTCTGGCCGCTGGGCCACGCTATCCCCCAAGGAGAGAAGAATTTAGAGAGATTCTGGCCATTAGGCCACACTGCCTTAGGAACACACTATAGAAACTCCGGCCACTGGGCTGCGCTACCCGATCCAGGGAAGAGAGTGTTGAGAGACTCTGGCTACTGGGCCATACAGCCCTGACTACCTGGGAGGTAGTAAGACCGACGTAGACGCAGGGAGGTGGGGTTAACCTTGCCTTCTCCCTCTTGAATCAAAGGGGTTGACGAGGTACAAAACCCGCCACACCCCTCTTCCCATCCTGTGGTAGGTGTAGCCCTGCTTTCCTTAACTCTGACCCATGGCTCTCCCTTACTTTTCAGGATCTGCATAGGGTCTTGCCAGACTTCCTGGACACCATGCTGGGGAAACTGCTGGCGGAGTCCCCAGACACCGACAGGCTCCACTACATCTTGGGGGTGAGCCCGATGAGAGGGATGGGGGCAATTTTACCTTAACTCTTAGATCCATTTTCCAGTCTGTCCTCCTAGCTGAGTCCCCAGTGGCCTGTCCTCAGTCAGGGCAGTGAGTGCAATGCAGTGTCAGACCCTTCCTCCTTGAAGGACACAGGAAGGAGCTGGGACTTCTAACCAGAGCTCTGCCTGGTTCTGTTGAGCACTAATCACAGGGCCCCTGGCTGGTTTCATTAGCGAGAGTCTGAACCCCTCCTGTGAGATCCAGAAGATGGTCCTCAGGGAAGAGGCACAGGCTCCTTCCTAGAGAAACAGAAGGACCCCAGAGAATCAGCCCTTCTCTCCGACGGGCCCTGAGATTTCTGGGGGGATTGTGCTCACACTCCGTCCCTTCACCCAACCAAGGACTTAAGAGCCAGGGAGGGGGAGGAGTCTGTCTCCTTCCTGGTGAGCTGTTCAGGAACCAGGAATTCAGGGAGGATGGAACCAGCCCCAACACTGAGTATTGTCCCAATCTAAAGAGACAATGACAAGTTGTGATCTCCAGAATAGAAGCACAACACATGCACCTGCCCTTTGATCCTGAGCTGCCTCCTTTCCCACAACACATTAACTACTGGATCGTGTCCAGGGTGTCGCAGGAGAGAGCCAGGGCTATTAGGAGCAGCACGGCCCTGCTCAGATTCACCATCACCCTTCCTGACTTTGATGTAAGTGACCTCTGACCCCCCTTCCTGACTCCAGGCGTAGGCGAGCTGGCTCCAACTGGCTATGGGATCTGCTGCTGCAGGGGCTGTGGGTTAGGAGTGTTCCTTTTGGGGAGGCAGAGGCAGAGCAGGGAATGAGCTTGACTTGAGTCAAGTTCTTCTTGTCCTGGTTAAGTGGTGACTGGGCTTTTAAGGGGATCATGTTCCAAGTTCATGTCTTCCTGTCATCCTGGAGCAGCTGGGGAAGCAAGTCCTCCTGGAGGGCGCTGCCCACATCCCTGTTCTCCAGGCTCCCTTGGGGACAGAGGAAGTTAAGGATCTAGCTCTAGCTTCTATCCTCTAGCATCTCCCACAAAGCGGCTGAGGGGAAAAAGAGAGTCCTGGCCCATTGGGAACTGGGAGCTGACAAGAAAATGCTGATGGAGTCCCCTCTCCCTCTCCCTTCCATTGGAACTCAGCAGAATTCCCCAGGCTGGGTCACCATGTGGCACAGCTGGCTCTCTTCATCAGTGACCCAGGCAAGGGCCTCATCCGGCAGGTCGGGGAGGGGGTTTACCGTCTCTACCAGCTGCTGCTGCACCAGAGGGGTAAGGAACCCAGCTGGGAAATGGCACCTGATAGAAGAGTGAGATTGGGACCCCAGCCAATTTCTCTCAGACTGACCCTGGCTGGAAGATGAGTCTCTGTCTGTCTTTTTCTCTGTTCTACACCCCTCCCCTGCAATTCTGTTGGGCCAGGCACGCAGCGAGGACTCTGCCCACTGTGCAGTCACCAATGGGATTGGAAGGACACAGGCACTGCAGCCAGAATGCCAAATGCATGTGTGTGTCTCTTTCCCAGGGCTGACCATCCAGGAGGCCAAAGAGCTGTGGTGCTGGGACAGCAGGCTCCTGGGCTACAGGAACACGGCCAGGATTGGGGAGGTAAGGACATTTTGCCAGGGCATGAGACAGCTCAGGGAGTGGGGGTGGCTGGGTCCCCTGCAGTGGCCACTAGATGGAGATGCTGTTCTAGCCCCAGGATTTGGAGCCTGTCTCTGGGCAATCTGCTAATGCCTCACATCCTGTTGGTTTTAGGTCTTTGGCAAATTCTTCTCGGAGAGGCAGAGAAGATTTTTCCTCCTGAGGGAGGGCAGTGCTGGCCATCCACGACCCCCTGCTGCGTGTCAGCCAGGCTGGGCTGCTCCTCGGCTGCTCCCTCCTTGGTGAATACGCAGCAGCTGATGGGGGACAAGGTAAGCAGCTGCATTAGACCAAGAGATTGGGGTGGATCCAGCTCATTGCATCCAACACCATTTGCTGACCTGCGCAGCAGGAGCCTGGTGGGAATGAGGAGTGAGAGCAGGTGCTACTGGAAAGGAGTGAATTCACCTCCATGGCAGAGAAACCAGCTTATCCCACGAGCAGCTCAAGCAGCTCCTTTAGCAGCATTAATGGAAGCTACTCCTCACAGACTATGTCTTCTTGAGTGCTTGCTCATATCATTCCAGTAGGTGTGCGGCGCCGCATGCACGTTCGTCGGAAGGAATTTTCTAGCAACACCGCAGGTCGGCAGGCGCCCCCTTGGGTGACGCCCTTTCGGCAACCGCATATATACCCCTGCCGACCCGTCCGCTCCTCAGCTTTTCGCCCGTGTCGGCTCGTGGAACGTGGAGAGGCGGCTTAGCTTGACCTCCACATCCCTAGCATTTCACCCGTTCTACATAGTTCTTAGTTATTAGTGTTATTTAGTAGTGGTTATAGTTACTTAAGTATAGTTGTTAAAGCAGTTGTATATAGTTAGTGGGCTGAGGCTATTACTTCTCCTCGCCCGCTCTGGGACCCGGGCTCTGCTGGCTCTCCGTTCTTTCAAAGCAGTGCCTCGGCCTGTCGATCGGCCGATGCCACGGAGACCCCCACGATGTTGCCTCAAGCATGCCTAGGGATCCCATCTGATGGAGAAGTGCGAATCGCAAGTCCTTCAATCGAGACAAAAAAGAGCGGACTCCCGTTTAAAAACGCTCCTTATGAGGCCGCCCTGGACTACTGCAGTTCCGCGCACCGACGCACCGCAGTCCGCACCGACAACCACCTCTTCGGTACGGGGGACGAGCGGTACCGCACAGCACCGCCGAGCACACAAGTCTCCATCTCAGCAGCCAGCCCGGCGGCGCTCTACTTTCGCCTAGGCCAGAAGACAGGCGAAGGCTCCTGCGGTTGCGGCCTCCGGAACCGGCGTCCGAGCCTGGAAAGCTCGTGCCGGGCAGGCACCGCCATCTGCCCGGCACCGGGGCTTCCGCCGTCGACTCTGGCCAGCAAGGGGTCGAGTCGGTTGCTTGATAGCTCCCTGCACGGGCCGTGGTCGAGCTCACGATTTCCCAACTACCGGGAACCTTACAACGGCGCGACTGATAGCACTCACTGGAGTTCCACTGCCTCAGCACCCCGCACTGCCGGTGCGGCACTTCCCCTCTTCTGGAAAGCCAGCGATGCTCAACCTCCATCTCTGGGAGCACCGGACAGCACCGGTCATCGAGATCCGGCACGATCCCGCTCACGCCGTCGTTCGCCATCTCGACGTCCTCGCAGTCCCTGGCACCTGATCCTACTCTCGGCGACCGGCTCGTACTCGCGGCACCGGTCCAGGTTCCCGATCTATAGACCGACGTCGGCGGCGTCGCTCTGGCTCTCGGCACCCGCTTCCCGCGTAAAGTCCTTCAATACCGTCGGCGCACCGATCCCGGTCGACAAACCTCCCGGCACCGCGCTTGGTCGTAGGTCCCGGTTCCCGATCTCGGCGACCGTTCGACCGTCCCGCAACCTTCCCCGCACCGACTTGTCACTCGCCCAGTCATATGGTCTGTCTGCCCGCCTTGGCCTCAGACACCCTTCCGGCTCTTCGCGGCCAGACAGGTGCTTATGGGGAGTGGCCACAGATCCGGAACAGCCCCAGCAGTGGTCCTTCTGGACGCCTTGGGCGTACCATCAAGCCCAAGGCGATCTCTCCGACGTCGAGATCTGCTGTTACAGGTTGGTGCCAGAGCCACCATCAGCGTTCCTCCTCCGGCAACCGATATTGCCGAGTCACAGGACCAGAGGCCGCCCGACATCGAGCCATCCTCTGGATCAACAACCTGCAGAGAGCCCTGGTCCCCGGTCTCTCCTCCTCCTCTCACCGGATGAGCAGCATGCCAAGGCGCACTTCGACCTCTGGCCCGCCCCTATTGACCTTCGCGCTCATCAAGATTCTGCTCGCGTAGTGGCATTGAGCATTACCACAGGCAGAGGAGGTGCGGAAGTTGAGGATCCTGTATGGACATTCTCTTGTCCGATACACGACGAGAGTCGCCTTGCCCTCATACGCACTATTCAGGCCAAGGCGGAGTTATTGGCAGTCCCGGCATCGATCCCTCCCACGGCCAGAGGCGTGAGAGAAAGTACATGGTACCCTCTAAGGGGTACGATACCTGTACACCCATCCTCCTCCATGCTCTCTGGTCTCATCCGTAAATGAGACGGGAGCGTCATGGCCATCCAGCCCCGCCCCCAAAATCGGGAGGCTAAACGTATGGACCTGCTGGGCCTAAGGTTTACTCCGCAGAGGGTTCCAGTTACGTGTGGCAAACCAGCAAGCACTACTAGGCAGGTATGATTTTAATACCTGGCAGACCATGGACAAGTTTACTGAACTGATCCCGGTAGCTCCCGCCCTGAGTTCAAAAGTCTCTTAGAAAGGGAAAAGATCTCAAGGACAGCCTTTCAAGGCTGCGCTCGACGCGCGGGACAGCGGCTAGAACCATCGCGTCGAGTTACTAGACGGATTTCTGGTTGCAAGCCGCATACCTCCGGAGCTGCAGCATACCTACAAACTCCCGTTTTGAAGGGAGCTCTTTTCGGGAGCGGACCCAGCGTGCAGATAACGCCACATATTGGCGCAATGTCGCTGTACTGCAACGACGAGACATGAGCCAAAGACCGATTTGATAGTGCTGCCTCTCTCAGGGCAGAGAGGCCAGCTGAAGCCGTGTCTAACGACCCCTAATAATGCCTCTGGGATTGCAACCCTCGCGTCGCGACAGCTCTTCGCAACCCTCAGCAGACCTATCCAAGCCAGCAGACCAACAAGGCGGTGGGACGGAGTGAACTGACGGTCGAGCCAATCGCGGTTCCGAGGGGGGGCAAAAGCAACTGACACTCAGGTACGCCAAACCACCGGGCTGGGACCGAAGCAGAACTTTTTAAGCGCTTGCGCCAGAAGAGCAGAGCACAGTCCCTTTCCGGACTCCTTTTCTTTTTTCAACCGCCATTTCTCCTCCTCTCCGCGCGTCTGGAGTCTCCGAATATACATTCAGATCAATGGGTTTTGCGTCGAACGGTATGGAGTTTGGAATATACCATCTACCAGTTTTTTTTCACCTCAACGCCTCCCACCCACCCTCCCTCCCTCTTCAGGGACCCTCTCACGAGCATTCTCTTTCGGCAGGAGGTCCTCACGCTGTCTCGAACTCAGACTTAGCAGCGATAGAAGAGGTGCTCACGATCCTCAGAGGAGAAGGGTTTTACTCCGCTATTTTATTGATCCAGTCCGGAAAGGAGTCTTCCGACCCATCCTAAGACCTTCCCGGAGCACTCAACGCTTCGGTAGGATAGTTTTAATTTCCTGTGGTGTTTGCCTTTGGGGGTCCTATCATCCTCTTCACTGGAGATCCGTGGCAGCACTGGTTCGCTTGCTCATCACGTGAAGGACGGTACTTTCATGTCGATCTACCCGCCTCACAGGACGCTTTCTCGCTTTGTTGTGGCGGGACGGCACTTTCATATTCACGGCCTACATTCGGCCTGTCCTCTGCCACACGTGTCTTACGCGAAATGTTGGCAGGCAATGAACCTTAGCTCCCAGATATCACGCCAATGTGCTTTTGACTCCTATCCATCAGCAGTGGGTTTTCTCCGCCCCCTCACAACTTAGTTAGGCTCGAATGATGAGGGCTCCTGAAGTGCAGAAGTCACCAAGACAAGCAATGCTTGCCGTTCCAGGCGTGGCGGCCTATCGATGTTACTCAGGCCCTTTGAAGAACACAGCGTCAGTGAATTGGGGAGATGGAGGCATGACGGCCTCCACACATCGCTAGAAGCACGGCGCATCGACGGTGACAGCAGGAGCTATGGGCAGAGCAGGCCTGTAACAGGGTGCTTTCCCCGGGGCTGCACAGCCTGGAGCTTAGCTATGGTGATTACAGAATGAGCTCTAACTGAGAGGCACTATGTACCTTCCTATAAAGAGCCAGATTTCAGTGGTGATACAGCCCAGCTGGGGTATCAACAGAAATGAGAACGAGGTAGGTAGTTCAGAGCAGCAAGGAAAGCCTAGAGGGAACTTGAGAAGAGAGGTAGGAAGTGCCCAGGGAAAACTGCAGCAAAGAGAAAGGAGCAGACCTAGGTATTGGGTTCAGGGCCCTCTGTGAGGAATCCCTTCCTTGCAGATGCTGTGCTTTGGTTCCTGGACTCTGCCAGGAAGCCCAGCTCCCATCCCTAGCAGCTTGGCTCTTCCCTACGTGCTGTGCACCAGGCCCTCTGCAGAGAACTGCTCTGGGCAAGGACTGCAGAACCAGCTGGCATCCTGGTAGGTGCAGCCTCAGATTCCATAACCCTGAGCCATGGCCTCCCTCCGCTGACAGGCTCTGAAGAAGGCCTGCCCAGAGCCATGGATGCCATGTTGAAGAGCTTGCTGACAGCAACCCCCAGCACAGACAATCTCCAGCACATCTTGGAGGTGAGAACAGGAATTTTACCTTGTCCCTGGGGAGGCCTGGAAATGAAAGACAGGATGATCCACGTTTCCACTGTGTCCTGCTACTTGAGAGCTGTTAGTGCAGGGCAGTGTTGGGGCCCTTCCACCTTCAGGGATAGAGGGAAGGCGCTGGTGCTCTAGAACAGGGCTCTGCCTGGTCCTTTCGAGTACTAACTCCAAGGTCCCAGGCAGGCTTGCGGAGTGACAGCATCAGACCCCTGGGAGGTCCAGGAGAAGGCCCTCAGAGAAGAGCACTGGCTCCTTACTAGGAAGCTGCTGAAATTCTCAAGGAGGGAGTCATCCCTTCTCTCCCACTGACACAGAGGATTGTAAGGAGCACAGGACGTTGTTCTTTTTCCAAGAGAGACCTGTCCTAGCTCTCACCCCTAAACCTGGGAGAGAGCTGGGAACTTGACCGGGTCCTACCCCTTGCCCTGGTACACTCTATTCTCCCGTCCTGCGTTGGCTATTTAACTATGGCTCCTGCTGCCTATTAATTTCATTTAGTGACCCCTAGTTCTTGAACGATGCTAAGGAGTAAATAACACTTCCTTATTTACTTTCTCCACACCAGTCATGATTTTAAAGACCTCTATCATGTCCCCCCTTAGTCGTCTCTTTTCTAAGCTGAAAAGTCCCAGTCTTCTTAATCTCTCTTCATTTGACAGCTGTTCCAAACCCCTCCAGATCCCTTTCTTGAGTGGTAACAGCAATTTAGGTCCCATACTTTTATATGTAGAATTGGGATTGTATTTTCCAATGTACATTTCTTTGCATTTATAAACGCTAAATTCTGAACATTGAACATTGCCAGTTTGTTGCCCAGTCACCCAGTTTGGTGAGATCCTTTTGTAGCTCTTTGCAGTCTGCTTTGGATTTAACTACCTTGAGTAGTTTGTTGTTGTTTTTTTTATCATCTGCAAATTCTGGCACCTCACTGTTTGCCCCTTTTTCCAAATCATTTATGAATATGTTGAACGGCACTGTTCTCAGTTCGGACCCTAGGGGGACACCACCATTTAACTCTCTCCATTCTGAAAACTGACCATTTATTCCTAGCCTTTGTTTCCTATCTTTTAACCAGCTACTAATCCATGAGAGGACCTTATGATGTTCCTGTCTGGCACAATAATTCTGCATTGAATCAGTAGAATCAATTGCTTATTCTCTGGGGTTCAGACTCTATGTTCTCCCCCTGGGGTGACAAAACCCTGATTGTCACATCTGTTTTTCAAGCTCTGTCCCAGCTTCTCACAGAGATGTATCCTGCAGCCAGCCCAGCTCAGGGAACAGTGGGAACAGGTGATCTCCTCCTTCAGACCAAGCAACATGGGTCTCATTGAGGCTCAGATGGAAGTTCCCATGCATCTCCTGGAGGTTAGAACTGTTGACTCTTCCTGCCACTTGGAACTCTTGCAACAAACAGGGGGTTCCTGCTACATATCCTGATTGGGAGCTTTCGCTATCCTTGGATCCCAGCCCTGGTACAGAGACCTATTTCTCATCATGATATCCTCATTTTATTCTCAGAGGATGTGTCCAGGATCCTGGATAATGTTTTCTGCAGGAGGTTTGAACAGGGAGAGATCACTCACTGTCATGACCCAGAGGTCTTCAACCCAGGGCTGTAGGGTTCATGGAAGCAGCCACACTTCAACCCTCCACCTGGAAGCCTGCTGAAAATTGCTTACCTAGGACCCATGAAGTTCAGCCCCAGTCTGAGGCTCCACTCCTGAGGTTCTAGTGGAGGAGTCCCAGAGAAGCTAATTGGCCCTCTGGCCCTGCTTAAGGCAGCGGCAGGAAAAGGAAACTGACTGAACACCAGGGCTGCTCCCTGTTCTGGACCCCGTGTGCTGCCTCTTTCTGCTGCTGCTCCCCTGGCTTGATTTCCTGGCATCTGATTTGTGGTTGTGATTGCAAGTTTGTCTTGTGCTTCTGATCTTCCAGTATCCTGACCCAGCTGACTCTCAGCTTCTGTCATGTGAGTGTGGACTCTGGCTCTGACCAGTAGGTCTGGCTGCCCTTGACCCAGCCAAGACATTGACTTTTGTACAATTTCTCCAATGCTCTTTTTTGCTCTCCAGCAAGAGACACCAGCACCTTGGCTCCCAAAGTCCTGGTTGCCTGCCATTCAAGGCCAGAGTGGTAGTGCTCACATTGCCCCCACACCCAACCCGAGCTGCTTTTCATATGGGAATCTCTCTAGAACAGAGGAGAAATCTCCTTTTCTCTTAGGATCAGTCCCAGCAGTCATTCCACCCACTCTGGCCTCAGCTCAGCTACTTTGTTTACCTGGGATCCGGGACCATTTTTGAAGCCCTTAGCATGTGGGTGGAGGTGGGAGCAAAGGCTGAAGCTCCAGCAGTTTCTGCCAAAGAACACCACCGTGTCTTTCTACAGTCCAGCTAGGGCTCACCATCCATCTTGGAGCTGAACACCAGATGGGAGCTGGCTGATTGTCCTTGGTGGGCCATGTTCTTGTGTGTGATGGAGCTGTGTGCCAGAGAGGGCGAAGAGAAGATGCACCACACATGGCCAGGACCGAGCTAAACAATCTATAATGGTAGGTGAGTCAAACCATGGCCACATACAAATACCTTGGGCATCCGTGGGGACTGAATCTGGGCCCTTAGCTGCCAAGAGTACAACTCACTCCTTTATGGTAGTGACCCCTACCAGCCCCTCTGAGGGGGTCAGTATTATCTCTGTTAGCTGGCGCACAGGGATGGAAACAACTGGCTGCAAGGTCACACACAACATCACTGCCAGAGGCAGGAAGGAAACATGGTACTGATACCAGTCCAGCTCCAACAACTAGACTCCACCCACTTCCAAAGCCCTGACTCTGACAGCTAGGCCTTAAATGACAAGACCAACCTACTTCTCCCTCAGGAAGCCATAGAAGGGACCATCTGCTGAGCTCCCCTTTGCAATAACACTGCCAGAGACCATTGCTAGTGGGTGCTAAGTAACTGAGCAGGAAACTCCTTGAGAGAATCCTAGAGACTTGCAGGTGTTTCGCTGTGACCCTCTGGGAGCCTTGGAAAGAAAGCTGCAGGGAAGAGACTCTCCTGGTCTAACAAAGGGTTTCTAGTCTCCTAGAGAGTCAGCCAGTGAGGTCTATTTGCAGAATGTGGAAGAGCCGTTTGGTGATGAGTTGGAGGATTCACCATGTCGGTGGCAACAGCTGCAGTGTCTGGGGTCCCCATGGGCCAACGCTCCATTCCTGACATACCAGGCTAATCTCCCACTGCTCTCAGTGGGCTTTGGCTTTAGCTGCTGGGCCTGGGTGCCTAGAGAGAGGACTCCGGTATTTCCATCAGGCTGCTCAATCGCAAATGCAGCCATCCACAGAAGTGAAGAAGAATGGAAGTGAAAGAGTAAAGCTGGACCATCCACTGAGCTGCTGCAATCAAGTGAGCAAAGCTGGGGAGAGAAGAGAGAGAACTCAAAGGTGGCTGGTGGCAGTAAGGAGGAAAAGCAGTTTGGGAGCCAGGAGCGTAGAAATAAATAGTTAATAATGAATACTGCAAGCTTTGTCTTGTGTAGTGAAGGGTTGAAAATGGGTCTCTTTACTATCACACTCAACTTTAAACTAGCCTTTTACGATGAAAGGGCAGGTCTATAAATATAAGCGGTCACTCTAGGGGCTTGACGTCCCAGATTCTGTCGCTATTGCATGCGTCTATCAACATAATCTCAACCCAGCAAATCCCTGAGGTGGTAGCAGTAGTGAGCCCTTGTCCTCTTTTTCTGAACTAACCACCAGAAAAAGGACATAATACATGTGGCCAAGGAAATAGAGGCATGGGGGTCACTCACACTGTTTCCTGTTAATATGGCTCTTATCGGGGAGCATGGCAACCTCTCTACTGCCATATCTGGTTTCCAGCCCATACACACTAAGGAGGAGGTGATGGACTTACCCCAAAGGTGGGTGTGAGAAGAAGCAGAGTGAAGAGGTGATCAGAAAGCCATCCCATAGCATTCCTTCTAGAGTTATTCCAACAACCACCTGACTCCTTCCTGCTGTCTGCTGCAGCCCCTAGGTTCCATAGGGAATTTCTGAATTAACTTTCTAGAAAGCTGCCTCTGGCTCTCTACAAGCTCTCACACAGCCCTATCATGAGAGGTAAGGAATAAGGTCCTGCCTTCCCCAGCTGCTCAGGGGAATCTTCTCAGAGAAATCACTTCAGGGCATTATGCATCTCTACGAACAGAGCACTTTGCACTGTGTTGTCAAGAAGCTGCACCACTCTTTTTAGAGCAACAGTAACTCCCACAGGGATTTCTGCTCTAAATGCTCCAGGCCTGAGGGTAGGATTCTGTGGAAAACAGGCTGTTCCCTTGCTCCAGTCCAGGCTCTGCTGTTCAGATGCTGTAGAGCAGATAGGGAAGGCTTGAGGGTTCCTGGAGAGAAAGCTGCAACGCCAGCAATCCTGTGGTGCCTCAGCCCTAGGGACACGTTCTCTTTCTCCCCCAGCAGCTTCCAATGGAGGGAAGAAACGGACACATGAGATGGAGTCTCTCCCTAGCTTACAGATAACCCATCTCCCAGTACCCAAGTGTGGACTCAGAAGAATGCTGTGGTACAGTGTATGCGCCCTGCAAGACATCACTCGTGATGGGAAGCAACACTGCTTTTGGCACTGGAATCTGGGTAATAAGGAAGAGGAGCTTGAAATTCTCCCTGGGAAGGAGAAATGGGGAAACCCGGTGAGACGATGTGTATGACTGGAATGTTAATGTCTCTGGTTACAACCCATTGAGGTAGGAGCGAGAGGATAAAAGTGGTGGGCAGGGTGGCACTTTACATTAGACCGGCGGTTCTCACAGTGTGGGTCAGGATGCCAAAGTGGGTTGCAACCCCATTTTAATGGGGTCACCAGGGCTGGCTTAGACTTACTGGGGCCTGGGGCCAAAGCTGAAGCCCAAGCCCCATTGCCTAAGGTTGAATCCAAAACCTGAGGGCTTCAGCCCTGGGCAGTCAGGCTCAGGTTGCAGGCCCACGTCTGGGGCTGCAGCCCTTGGGCTTCGATTTTGGCCTTTCCACACAAGGTGGCGGGACTTGGGCTTTGGTTTTCCCCCACACCTGGAGCGGTGGGGCTCGGGAGGGCTCAGGCTTTGGTCTTCCCTCCTGGGGTTGTTTAGTAATTTTTGTTGTCAGAAGGGAGTCGGAGTGCAATGAAATTTGAGAACCCCTGCATTAGACACATCATTATCAGTTTTACATTCTTGGTTACTGAGAACCCCAGGACCTCGAACGGTTAGGGAACAATCTGCTAACGAACACAGCCCAGCAGATGAACCGGTGGGGGGCTGGGACAGTTCACTGAATGCAAACCAGAAAGCAGGAAATGTTTCTCCTTTTGGACCTGTCTGTGACTTGTGGGAAGAAATTAGGTTAGCCTGGGGAACTTCCTATTGGGAGACAGACAGGGGAAGTCTCCGGTAGCCAGGACTAAATCATCCTTGGAGATTTTGAAAAATTATAGATACTTTTCTAATGCAAAGTTTTGTACTCAATGAGGGCTGACTCTATTGTGGGCCTCCTTGTGGTGGATAAAGATGAATTGATCACTGGACTGGATGTTCGTGATTGCTCTGGGGCCACTGATCATGACTTGACTGTATTCAGTAAGGACCAGTAAAGAGGTTTTGGAACAAATTGATAAATTAAACAGCAGTAAGTCACCAGAACCAGAGGGCATTCACCCAAGAGTTCTGAGGAAACTCAAATGTGAAATTGCAGTACTACTAACTAACTGTGGTATGTAACCTATCCTTTAAATCAGCTTCCATACCACATGACTGCAGTATAGCTAATATGACACCAATGTTTTCAAAAGGCTCCAGAGATGCTCCCAGCAATTACAGGCCATTAAGGCTAACTTCAGTACCAGGCAAACTGGGGGTAAAGATAGTAAAGAGCAGAATTATTAGACACATAGATAAACACAGTTTGTTGGGGAAGAGTGAACATGGTGTTTTCAAAGGGAAATCAAGCCTCACGAATCTACTAGAATTCTTTGAGGGAGTCAACAAGCATGTGGATGAAGGTGATCCAGTGGATATAGTGTACTTAGATTTTCAGAAAGCCTTTGACAAGGTCCCTCACCAAAAGCTCGGAAGCAAAATGGGATAAGACGAAAGGTTCTCTCTGGGATAGGTAACTGGTTAAAAGGCAAGAAAGAAAGGGTCTGACTAAATGATCAGTTTTCAGAATGGAAAGAGGTAAATAGTGATGTCCCCCAGGGCTCTGTGCTCCTAAGTGATCTGGAAAAAGGGATAAACAGTGAGGTGGCAACATTTGCAGATGATACAAACCAACTTGAGTTTCAGAGTGGTAGCCATGTTAAGCTGTATCAGCAAAAAGAATGTGGAGTCCTTGTGGCATCGTAGAGACTAACAAATTTATTTGGGCATAAGCTTTCGTGGGCCAAAAGTCACATCCCATGAAGTGGGTTTTGGCCCATGGAAGCTTATGCCCAAATAAATTTGTTAGTCTCTAAGGTGCCACAAGTAAACCAACTTAAGTTAGTTAAGTCCAAAAGAGATTGCAAAGTGTGGCAATGGGATTTCCCCAAACTGGGTGACTGGGCAACAAAATGGCAGATGAAATTCAGTGTTGATAAATGCAAAGTAATGCACCTTGAGAAACATGATCCCAACTCTACATCTAAAATGATAGGTCTAAATTAGCTCTTACAAATTAAGAAAGAGATCTTGGAGTCATTGTGGATAGTTCTCTGAACACACCCACTCAATGTGCATTGCCAGTCAAAAAAGCAAACAAAATGTTGGGAAATCATTAGGAATGGTAAAGGGATTGTTACCCTAAAATCTTTGTGTGGAATAATAAGGAGGTGACAGATACAAGAGGTTTGACTCCTACCAGCATCTATCAGCTGGGAGAATTAGAAATCTGTGTGCCTCCTGCCCTAGTTGCATTGAAATAAAGAAGAGAAAGAATATAACCTTAAATAGAAAGAAGATTTATTAAGGGATAGATACAACTGGGGGAAGATTCACTATGGGGAACACTACAAATACCTATGAATAGATTCCAACAAGGGGTCATAACGCCCAGGCCCTTAAACGGTCCCTTGGCTAAACTAATAAATGCCCTGAAAATAACTACTCTCTCTCTTCTAGCTGCAGATGGAGGACATGGGCAACAGATGGTCCATCTCAGATCAACAGATCTGAGCAGATAGCACAGTCTTCATTGATCCTTTGATGGGTTACTGGAGTCAGGTAAGTATCAGAGTCCTTGACAGAAGTTAGTAGCCGAAGTCTGGATCTAATGCCACACAAAGATCCTGGACGTGGCTGCCTCGATGGTGGATGGCCCCTGCATCACCACTAACAGTCCCGTATATGCTCTCTGAGGCGCGCATACCTGAGGCACACTTTGACAGGCCTTGCTCCCAACCAGTTCCAGCCTGTTCTCTGTCCCTCAGGTTTTATGAGGAAAACAGAGTTTTGGCAGGAAAATGCCATGAAGAAGGGGTACCCTACTGGAGTTCAAACCCTTCCTATCATATGCGCCATCTTGAATTTCTAAACTCCATTTTGAATTGCAGCAACATTCATAACAGAATATGACCATGTACCAAAATCACCTTACCAGATAGATAAGAAGATAGTATGTTACTTTGGGTCCTGGTTTCCTTCTGTTCCTGGAAGGTGATGTTTAGACATTTTTCATGGAGCATGAAACAAAGTCAGAGTCAGTATTGGTAAATATCCCCAAAACAGGACTTTAGCCAACCCTGCATCAGCCAGATCCAGTCTCTTAATTTCTTTAGTATTGATTTAAAGTCAAATCAGTGTTACTCACACACCAGCATAGGACGTGCATGTGTGAATCCTCCAAGGGCAGAAGTGAGATGGAGTGTACCTGAGACTTTATGAGTGATATTGAAGCATTCCACAGAGTTGGAAATCATGGCCTTGTGGACAGACAGAAAGCAAAGTGGGGGATTCTTTCTCCCTTCAACCATGGTAATACAATGAACATACCCTCTGTTTCATTCCACTGGAAGACACTTCCACACCTGCTGGGTCAAGCCTGCTGCTTGGGACTGCAAGTGCTACAAGTGACCAGCAGTGGGCCAGAAAGAGGAGGACCATGCAGGAGCTTTTGGAGATAGGGGCAAGGAGGAACAAGGAACACATTGCTTTCAAAAGAGACGAGGAGGAAAGGGACCTGGTCTCTGAAGAAAGACTGTTCCAGGGATACCCGGAGGAAGAGAGGAAGAGCAGGGAGCAGGACCTATTGTTCAGAGAGAGAATGCAGGATATGGGGGCCAGCAGGGTGGTTCATCCATCTCATGTCACAGCGCCAGCACCAGTGCATGTGCCAGCTGCTATGTCTGCAGGTGCACAGGTACATGTAACTATGACAGTGGAATGGTGTTCCTGGTCCTGGTTCACAATGGTTAGAGGGTGGAGTTTGTGGCAGAGCCAGTGAGCAAAATTACAGGTGCGTATAGTGGTTTATGCCATATACTACACATTTTCTGGCCAGATTTAAACTCCAATTCCCTGATGAATTTTCTTCTGACACTTAATGGCTTTTATATTTTTGCTCTAGCGATTATTCAGACCCTCAGCCCAATCGGCCAGATCCCGCTTCCACGTGATGCCTCACCTTCCCCCTCTCTGAAGTGGGGATAATGCTAACCAACAATTAGACAGTCTTTGATCCTCAGATCTTGCTTCCCAAATCCTCATCCTCCTTGCCCAACACTGGCCGCTTCCCCATTTCCCCAAACTTTCATGCCTATGTTAGTGCCTGTCTCATCCCCCAACTGCAAGATCTCATACATAGTCTCCTTCCAGCAAGCTGAAGCTGCTCCTGGCTCTGGAGCTGGAATCACATGTCCTGAGAGCTTCTCTTGCATGGTGTATTCACTATGGGCATGAGAAAGGACAATACCCATATGCAGGTAGAAGATCAACCTCCACCTCTGTCCCAGCAGGAGGATGGCCTCTGGTCTCTGCTCCCTCGCACAGCTGGAGCTAATGAGAGGTGGGTTTGGAAGAGCATGAGAACAGCCCCTGAGGTTAAGAAATGGCAGGGAGAGCCTCTTCCCCATGGGACATTACGTTGTCCCTCTGTGGGCAGTCCTTTCTTTCTGCAGACTGTGCTTTGGTTCCTGGATTCTGCCCAGAAACCCAGCTCCCATCCCTAGCAGCTTGGCTGTTCCATACCCTGCTGTGCAGCAGGCCCTCTGCAGAGAGCTGCTCTGGGCAAGGACTGCAGAGCCAGCTGTCATCCTGGCAGGTGTAGCCCCAGATTCCACAACCTTGACCCATGGTCTCCCTCCGCTGGCAAGCTCTGAGCAAGGCCTGCCCAGACAACATGGATGACGAGTTCTAGATCCTGCTGACAGCATGCCCAGCACAGACAAACTCCAGCACATCTTGCTGGTGATCAGAATGGGGAGGGGCAGGTGCGGTGTTACCTTAGCCCTGGGAACTCCTAGAAAGAAGAGACTAGAAGATCCATGTTTCTCTTGGATCCTTCCGAGTATGCATTTGTGAAATAAACTCACTGGGTGACCTTGGAGTTAACTCACTTCCCCATTATGGCATCAGTCTTCTCCACTATCAAATCTACCCTGGGGAAGAAGGACATAAGCCCTGATAGTCAACTTCATCTATGGGTGTCTGATCCTGGGAGCCTACACCAACTGGACTATCTGCCCCATCACCTCAACTGCCATGTCTTTCCCTCCTAGGGCCTTGTCCTAAGTGCTCAGCCTGGCCCTTCCCGGCATGTCCCTGACCTTTAGAGGACAATCCAAGCCCCTCCCAGGCCTGCTCCCCTTGGGGTCCCTCTCCTGGCTGAGCACAGGCTGCCCGTATATCTCTCAGCAGGCCTGGGTCCCAGTCACATGCTGCTGCTTGTCATGTGACCCCCTCACTTATTCCCTTCACCCTAGGAAGCTGCATAACCTAGGCTAGGCACAGTTGAGCTCCAACCCCTTTCCTGGCCATCTCACCCCGAGACAGGCTGAAACTGGAAAGCTGTGGGCTAACAGTAACTGTTTGCTTTCAAAGGTGTAGACACAACGGAAGAGGAAATCCTTTGGCCTGGATTTAAATTATTCCTGCTGAAAGTGAAGGAGAGAAAATAGATCCAGAGTTATCTTCCTAGCAGCAGAAAATGTGGAGACTGATAGATGTTAAGGTCAGAAAGTACCATTATGTGCATCTAGTCGTACCTCCTGTATGACTCAGGCCCTAGAATGTCAGCAAGTGGTTCCTTTAGCCAACCATAACATGGGACTGAGCCAGAGCACATCTTTTGGAACGACATCCACATGCATTAGGCTAATGACATTTTGGGCTGTATAAGTAGGGGCATTGCCAGCAGATCGAGGGATGTGATCATTCCTCTCTATTCGACATTGGTGAGGCCTCACCTGGAGTACTGTGTCCAGTTTTGGGCCCCACACTACAAGAAGGATGTGGAAAAATTGGAAAGAGTCCAGAGAGGGCAACAAAAATGATCAGGGGGCTGAAGCACATGACTTATGAGGAGAGGCTGAGGGAACTGGGATTGTTTAGTCTGCAGCAGAGATGAGTGAGGAGGGATTTGATAGCAGCCTTCAACTAACTGAAGGGGGGTTCTAAAGAGGAACCCGATGACAGAAAAAGAAGTAATGGTCTCAAGTTGCAGTGGTGGAGGTTTAGGTTGGATATTAGGAAAAACTTTTTCACTCAGAGAGTGGTGAAGCACTGGAATGGGTTACCTAGGGAGGTGGTGGAATCTTCTTCCTTAGAGGTTTTTAAGGTCAGGCTTGACAAAGCCTTGGCTGGGATGATTTAGTTGGGAATTGGTCCTGCTTTGAGCAGGGGGTTGGACTAGATGACCTCCTGAGGTCCCTTCCAACTCTGATATTCTATGATTCTATGATTAGAGCCAGCTGGCTAACAGAAAATCTTTCTTCTGCAGTGACATAGGGTTAAGGGACATGGAGGAAAAGATATGGAAGCTGTGATTAAAGTTTGGGCAGCGAGGCCAGGATAACCGGGACTAGGTTCCAGGCCTGGCTATCAGAAGACCTGCCATTTTCGATTCCTGTCTTTGGGACCATGAGCAAGTCTCTTCGCTGCTGGGTGCCTCAGTTTCCCCAACTATCAATTAGAGCTAATCAAAGTTTTGTTTGTTCTCCCCATTTTACTGGGTGAGAAACCGAGAAAGAGTTGGGACTTGTTTACACTACCAGGTCTGTAGTGCATTTGTAAGCTTCTGATCCCCACATGTTGTTCAGAGCCTATGGACAACACAGCTCCTACAGGTGTCTTGGTTCTGCGCTTCTCCCCTATGTAGCAGGAGGGCTGGATGGCTTTTTCTCACTGTGCTGTGGGGAGCAATGCAGGTCCTGGGTACTAAGAGTCTGACGAAGCTCTCAAGCACTAATTTTTTAAAATAATCTTTATCAATGAATTGGGAGAAAACATACAATCCCTGCTGCTAAGATTGGTGGGTGACGAAAATACTGTCAGAGTGGTAATTACTGATGAGGAGAGGACAGTGATATAGAGCGATCTGGCTCATTCTGCAAGTTGGACCCATTCAAAGAAAACAAGTTTGACCAGAGCCAAATGCAAGGTCTTATACCTAGCAACAAGGCATGCCGGCCACCTAGAGACAGGGGAAGTGTATCCAGAAAAGCAGTGACTCTGAAAAGGATTTAGGGGCCATAGTGGAGAAGTCACTCAACATGAGCTCCCAGTATGATGCTGCGATGAACAAGGCTAAAGCCATCATTAGACGTACGAGCAGAACCATGAGTAGGATAGGGAGGTAACACGGCATCAGTGAGACTGATATTGGAATACAGCATCCGGTTTTGGTCTCCTCATTTGAAAAAGATGTTGAGAAATAGCAGCTGGGACAGCAGAGCCACCAAATGTTCTAAGGGCTGGAGAAAAATGCTCTCTAGTGAGCTATTGAAAAATCTCAAGCTGTTTAGCATATCAAAAGAAGATTGAAAGGTGACTTCATTGAAGTGTTGAAGTGCCTTAATGGAGAGAAAATATTGGGTGTCAAAGGGGGCTTTAATCTATCAGAGAAAGCCATAACAAGACCCAATGGCTGGAAGGTGAAAAAAGAAAATTCATATTACAAATAAGGCACAACTATTCAACAGCGAGGATGGTTCACCACAGGAGCAAGCTACCAAGAAATGTGGTGGATTCTCCATCTCTTGATGTCATTTAATGAAGACTAGGTGCCTTTCTGGAATGTGTTTGCCCAAAAAGTAGCTATTGTGCTATACAGGATGCCTGTGATATGCAGGGGGTCAGATTAGATGCTCTAATGGTCTCTTCTGGCCATAAAGTGTACTAATTTTGTAAAAACTGAGTGTAGCATTGGGAGCAGCCTCTGGTGTTTTACTGTCTAGCCGGCTTGCTTCCTGGAGTGAACACTCACCGAGTGGGGTGATCCACAGGGTGTAGCTCAAACCTTGAAAGTGTCTGCCCAGCGGCAGGGCATCAGCACTTCAGGGGAGGGGTGGGTGTGGCAATGACATCACAAAGGCCTTTTGCAGGACCTCAGCCTATTGGTGAAAGGTGGTGGGGAGGTGGTGACCTCACAGAGAGATGCTGACATCAGCCAGGCAGAACAGGGGAGCAGGGCTACGGAAACTTCGGGGACCCCTGTGGCTTTGCTTCAGCAAGTCTCCTTCTCGAGGTCTCTCTTTGAGGACTTAGAGAGTATTAGGGTTCACATACATGAGCACGAGGAGGAACCTCTTTGGAGTTTTCTCCTTTCCTTTTCCTGACTTTACTAGAAAATAGACGTCCCTGTTTAGACGGTAAGAGCCTCCGAGAGGTTTGGAACCTGCTCAGTGTGATGCATCTGATGCCAGCTAAACTCTAGGCATGGAAAACACTATTTTACGGTGGCAGAATTTTATTCCCCACCTGAGATTTTGTCCCGTAGAATCACTGGGGACATTAGGGCTTGTCCTTTTTGTTTTACCTTTTCCTCCATCCCTCCTAGCTTTCTCTTCATCCCTTACTTCTTTTGTCCTTTCTCCTGTTCCCCCTCCCACTACCAGGAGGGGTGTGTGTGTGTGTGTGTGTGTGTGTGTTGCGGGGGATGCTCTGCATCTCCCATTGTGGGAGGTCCATCCAAAAATGTGGGGCTGAAATAGTGCTCAGACAGTGATCCCCACCAGTGACTCAGATCATCCTTTGGGCTTCCCCAGGAGCAGAGCGGCCTCTCCGTTCCCGCTGGTGGGGAAGGAGCTCCCGGCTGGGCCAGGAGGTGGAAGTGTCCAGCCTTCTGGCAAGGGGAAACCCACTCCTGGCACAGGCGCTGAGGTGGGAGAGGCACCGGCCAGGCCAAAATGGAGCTGGCTTAAGATGCGGCTGGGCAGGCAGGACCCAGCCCAGAAGGGGAGCTGGGCAGGGTAGCTCTGGGGCTTGTTGTGTGGGAAGCACCGGCCTCAAGAGCCCAGCCCTGATTCCCAGCAGGAGGCATCGCCCTGCCCGGTCACTGAGGATCTTTCAGCCTCCCCAGGGCAGGAGGTGGAGGATCCCTGTCCCAGCACCAGTAGCTTGGCCTGCTTCCCATGGGAGCAGCAGCACCTGGGACTCAGGGTGCTGGCAAGAGAGAGGAGCTGGGGGGATTGTGCTCACACTCAGTCCCTTCACACAACCAAGGACTTGAGAGCCAGGGAGGGGGGAGGGTTCTGTGTCTTTCCTGGTGAGCTGTTCAGGAATCAGGAGTTCAGGGAGGATGGGACCAGCCCCGACACTGAATACTGTTCCAATCTAGAGAGACAATGAGATGTTGTGACCTGCAGAATAGAAGCATCATCCTGGGGGCAACAATCCCCTTCTAAAGCTCTGCAATCAATGAATCAGATATTCCACCCTGCGCACACTGTCTCAGCCCCCTGGAGGTGGGGGGGGGGGGGGCTGTGGCATTCGCACAACACGTGGCACCTGTCCATTGATCCTGAGCTGCCTCCTTTCTCCACAGCACATTAACTACTGGATTGTGTCCAGGGTGTCACAGGAGAGAGCCAGGGTCATTAGGAGCAGCACGGCCCTGCTCAGATTCACCATCATCCTCCATGAGTTTGACGTAAGTGACTGTGACAATGTGGTTCTGGCGGGACCCAACTGACAGTGCCAGTTCAGGACAAATTGCTTAAAACAAGGCAGTCACAGCCCAAGGCTGGGTTTTTTCTACCTCTAAGGCAAACCAAACCAGCCAGACAAAGAGGACTTTGGTCTCACCCCACTGGCTAACCACAAATCACACAAGCAATTCCCTTAGACACTCCAGTTTCCCAGTATCACCACCAGTCCCACTCATCCTGGGGATGAATCGTTATGAAAACCAACACCCCAATAAAGGAAAGCGGTTCTTTCAATCCCAAAGAATCAAGCCCCAGACCAAGGTCAATATACAAATCAGATCTTACCCACAAATCACGCTGTTGCCAATCCTTTACAATCTAGAATCTAAAAGTTTATTCATAAAAGGAAAAGGGTATAGATGAGAGCTAGAATTGGTTGAATGGCATCAATTACATACAGTAATGCCAAAGTTCTTGGTTCAGGCTTGTAGCAGTGATAGAATAAACTGCAAGTTCAAATCAAGTCTCTGGAGTACATCCTCTGCTGGGATGGGTCATTCAGTCCTTTGTTCAGAGCTTTGGTTTGTTGCAAAGTCCCTCCAAAGGTAAGATGCAGGATTGAAGACAAGATGGAGATGAGGCATAAGCCTTTTATAGGCTTTTCCAGGTGTAAGAACACGTCTTTGTTGTTACTGTGGAAAATTACAGCAAAATGGAGTCTGGCGTCACATGGGCAAGTCCCTGCATACTTTGCTGAGTTACAAGGCGTATCTGCCTTCTCTCAGTGGGTCAATTGTATAGCTGATGGGCCTTAATGGGACATCAAGCAGGCTAGACAGAGCTAACACCAACTTGTCTGGGATGTTTCCCAGAAGCACAGCATAAGTCTGAAGTACAGACAGTACAGAGCCAATATTCATAACTTCAACTACAAAATGATACATTCATACATACCTCAAAATCATAACAAGCAATCCATAACCTGGTCTTAGACACCTTATATGACCGCCTTTACATACAATTTGTTGACAGTACAGGATTTTGGTTGCAACCCTGTTTTATATGGTCCCAGATTATATCAATAACGTCACAGTGACCCCTAACCCCAGCTTCTTGACTCCAGGTGTAGGGCTGGCTCCAACTGGCTGTAGGATCTGCTGTTGCAGGGGCTGTAGGTTAGGAGTGTTCCTCTTGGGGAGGCAGAGGCAGAGCAGGAAATGAACTTGGCTTGAGTCAAGGTCTTGGCCTGGTTAAGTGGTGACTGGGCTTTTAAGGGGATCATGCTCCAGGTTCATGCCTTCCTGTCATCCTGGAGCAGCTGGGGAAGCAAGTTTTCCTGGAGGGCCCTGCTCACATCCCTGTTCTCCAGGCTTCCTTGGGGGCAGAGGAAATTAAGGATCTAGCTCTAGCTTCTATCCTCTAGCACCTCCCGCGGTGCGGCTGAGGAGAAAAAGAGTCCTGGCCCTTAGGGAACTGGGAGCTGACAAGAAAATGCTGATGGAGTCCCCTCTCTCTCTCCCTTCCAGTAGAACTCAGCAGAATTCCCCAGGCTGGGTCACCATGTGGCACAGCTGGCTCTCTTCATCAGTGACCCAGGCAAGGACCTCAGCCGGCAGGCCAGGGAGGGGGTTTACCATCTCTACCACCTGCTGCTGCACCAGAGGGGTAAGGACCCCAGCTGGGAAATGGCACCCAATAGAAAAGTGAGACTGGGACCCCAGCCAATTTCTCTCAGACTGACCCTGGCTGAAGGATGAGTCTCTGTCTGTCTCTTTCTCTGTTCTACACCCCTCCCCTGCAATTCTGATGGGCCATGCACGCAGCAAGGACTCTGCCCACTGTGCAGCCACCAATGGGATTGGAAGGACACAGGCACTGCAACCAGAATGCCAAATGCGTGTGTGTGTGTGTGTCTTTCCCATGGCTGACCATCCAGGAGGCCAAAGAGCTGTAGTGCTGGGACAGCAGGCTCCTGGGCTACAGGAACATGGCGGGGGGGGGGGGCGGGGGGGGGGGGAGGAAGGACTGCTGCAGGGCATGAGACAGCTCAGGCTGTGGGTGTGCTGGGTCCCATGCAGGTGGCTGCCTCTGTGGCCACTAGATGGAGATGCTGTTCTAGCCCCAGGATTTGGAGCCTGTCTCTGGGCAATCTGCTAATGCCTCACATCCTGTTGGTTTTAGGTCTTTGGCAAGTTCTTCTCGGAGAGGCAGAGAAGATTTTTCCTCCTGAGGGAGGGCAGTGCTGGCCATCCACGACCCCCTGCTGCGTGTCAGCCAGGCTGGGCTGCTCCTCGGCTGCTCCCTCCTGGGGGAAACCCAGCAGCTGATGGGGGACAAGGTAAGCAGCTGCATTAGACTCAAGAGACTTGAGGCGGGACCCAGGCCTCATTGCCATCCTATCACCATTCGCTTGCCTGGCAGCAAGGAGCCTGGTGGGGAATGAGAGTGAGAGCAGGTGCTGCTGGGAAGGGAGATGGTGGGTGGAGGATGGGGATCCATTGGAGAGTGTCACTAGCAGCAGTGCATAATATGAGGTGTCCTATCCCGTTTACTCAGGTCAGATTATGACATAATAGAATAGCTGAAGTATTCTATTTTATTTGTATTTTATTATTTTGAAATTGTTAAGTGCAGCAGGCTCCAGGAAGTTGTGTAAGGATGTCAGGAGCTGAGAGGCGCTGTCAACCCCGCACTAGGGCAGTGTTCTGCACCCCCTGCTGCTGGCTCAGTTTCTCCGTCCCTTGGAAATAAAACAGACTCCTGTTTTGACAGCTAGTCAATCACTCAGTGTCATCAGCCTGTCTGCTGGCTGGGCAGGGTAACTCCTCAGGTCACCACCCTCTCCAGCCTGTCTTGGGCTTAGAGAGTGAGGAGGAGGGTGACGGACAGCTGTCGACCCTGAACATTCACCATCCATCGCTCAATCACCTAGAGCAAGTGAGTGGCATTAGGGTTCCTTTGTGGCATCCCCTGTCTGTCTGGGGAGGGGCGGAAAGAGGGGGAGAGAATGTCTCCCAAAGCAGATTGGATTTGCAATCCATGGGAGCAGATCATGCAATGAACTCCTGCCACTGTGTGTAGTCTGCACTCCCTGCACCCCTGTTTGGGGGAGAAGGAGCTGCTCTGTCTGGGGCAGGGATGGGGTGGGACGAAAAAGTCTGGTTAGTGAGAGGCTGCCTTGACCCCAGACTCACGCCTGTTCCCCGCTTGGTTCCAGGATGTCCAGGCTCCTGAGGATGTTCAGGAAGAAGGCTCTGCAGGTGGCCCCAGAGCCTGAGAGAAGCAGCTGCCATCTTCCCCAGGAGCAGAGCGGCCCCTCCATCCCCGCTGGCGGGGAAGAAGCTCCCGGCTGGGCCAGGAGGTGGAAGTGCCCAGCCCTTCTGGAAAGAGGAAACCTGCTCCCGGCGTAGGCACCAAGGTGGAAGAGGCACCAGCCAGGCCGAAATGGAGCTGGCCCAAGATACGGCTGGGTAGGCAGGACCCAGCCCAGAAGGGGAGCCGGGTAGAATGTCTCTGGGGCTTGTTGTGAGGGAAGCACCAGCCCTAGGAGCCCAGACCTGATTCCAGCAGGAGGCATTGCCCTGCCCAGTCACTGAGGACCTTCCAGCCTTCCCAGGGCAGGAGGTGGAGGATCCCTATATCAGCACCAGCTGCTCGGCCCGATCCCCATGGGAGAGCAGCAGCGCCTGGGACTCAGGCAGCAGCGAGGCCAATGGGCGCCGTGGCCTTGTTCCAGGTGAGGGGCCAGGCTGGGCTCAGGGAGGGGTGAGGAGGGGGCTTTGAACACCCTGGGCCCAGGCACTCGATCAGTGCCATGGGGGTGGGTCCTCAGCCCAGGTGTCTGGCCTGAGCCACATGAACCCCACTAACACTAGGTGGTGCCACTTTGGTCCTTGATACTCCAGTTGGATGGTGGGAGGGGAAGGCATCTCCTAGGGAGTCCAGGACAGTGTGTGGGGTCTCTTTGCTAAGGGATCTTGAAGGAGTTGCGGGCTGAAGGCATCACTGAGAGAGGGGAGTGTTTGGCCCAATCTGCCCTAGGTCCTGGAAGTGGGAAGGGGGCACATTGCCCCATCATGTCTCTGTCCTTTCCCCAAGTGGCAGCAGGCGTCACCTTGTCCTCTTCTCTTCCTGGTGCAGGGACACCCAGGGACTCAGAGGACGAGGAGGAGGAATGGGTGGACATGGCCACAAAGGAGACTGCTCTCAAGAACATCCAAGAGCAGCTCCAGGGCTGAGAAAAAATACAAACGTTCTCCAGCTGTGCTGGAACTGAGATTGTCCTGCGCCTTCCCAGCACCCTGACCCCCCCATAGAGGATCTTGTCTCCGATGATCCACCAACCCTAATGGGGACCTTTCTGCAGCATGATCTGGGACCCTCAAGAGGGGGTATTTGTCACACACCAGCCAGAGTCTCCTCCCCCTGACCGGCACTGTCCCAGTTCCTGACCTTGCTTGTGTAGGAGTTGTGGGTGATTTGGACAAAGGCGGGTCCCCACTCTCCCCCATTCAGGCCTGAGTCCTGCTACTGGTGTGGGTGGGGCAGGGAGGTCCTTGGCTAACTGGCTCTCTCTCCCCTAACTCCACTCCTGGTGAGTGCAGGATGAGGCTTAGCAGCTCACGTTTCTGCACGCCATCCATCCCACGTGTCTCGCTGCACAGCAGAGAAGGCAGGACATAAGGCAGCTGTGATGGAGAGGATTGTGGTGAGCGAGACACGGCGCCCAGCAACTGGAGGGACGACAGAGACATGGGAGGGGCAGGGGTCACCCCAGGCCAATGCATGGAGGATGGCTGGTGCTGGATGGGCATCTGAGGGCAGGGATTGCTGGGGCTGAAGATTGGGGAGAAGAAAGAGGAGAAATTCTGAGCTTGGTCACTAGTGGGCAGGAATCGGAGGAGCGGGAGGCAGGTGGGGGGATCCTGCTGGCTGTGTGGGGCGCTGGCTGGGTAATCTCACTGGGAAATGTCAGTGAGGTCCGAATCTCACACACTCCTTTGTCTCCTTTGGGTCTCACAGGAGTTCACTGAGGAGCTCCCCGATAACTCTCCACCCAGTGGCGTCCTCGCTAACTCCCTAATTGCTGTGGGCAACCTCAGGTACCGAGACTCTCCCATCCAGTTTCCCTAACCCCGGTGCTGCTCAGGCCCAGGGCTGGGAGTCACTGCCCCTCCCGCTCCCAGGTAACCTCCCAAGGGTGGCTCCTGTGGCAGAAGTGGTGGGAAGGATCCCTCTCTTCTGGCTGGGCTGTTCTTTTCGCTCCAGTAACATTGCAATGGCTTTGGGGAGAGGCTCACTCCCAGGATCAGATAGAGGAGGGGCAGCAGGGTCCAGGGAACAGGTGCTATTCCTATCCTGCCACTGTGTGTCTGGGAAACCTTGGCCTTGTCACTCCCTGGCTCGGTGCCTCAGTTTCCATTCTCGCCAGCCTCTGCCTAGCTCTCTGCATTGTCACGTCCGCATTGGTGCCAGTCCCACCCCTGCACTGCACAGGCTAATAGCGGCTCCTCTCTCTTGCCAGCACCATGACACCTGCCCTGGAGCCAGAACTGGAGACCCACCTCCTTCGAGCTGCCCTGCATGCCATCTTCACTCTGGGCATGGAGAAGGACACCACCCAAGTCCAGGTAGATCATGCTAAAGTCATGGTTTGAAGAGCCAGCTGTCAACCTGCCACAAATCATTTTTAATTGCCTGCAGTGGGATGTGAATGAGAGAAGTCAGGATATGTGTTTGGAGGTCTCACCAGTGCTTCCCAGAGACCCCTTGTGACAGGGCGAACTGGCCCTGCACTGGGACTGAGAGAGTTAACCCTTCCCTGCTGGCAGAGGAAGCCATTGCCCTGAGGCTCTGCTGGGCATGCTACAACTGGGAGTCAAGCATAAAAGCCTGCAGAACTGCTTAGTTAGGGCTGTCAGCTCGGGAAGAAGGATGCCCTGCCGAAGCTCCAGCCCAGGAGCAGTTGCAAGGAAAGAGGGAGCTGATGAGCCAGGAAGTGGGCCCAGAGACTGGCAGCTGTGGGAATCCCAGAGAGCATCGGGTGCTGAGGATCCTGAAGACCCTGATGCCACAAGAATTGCTATATTGGGAGGACTGGTAGGATGTGACCCAGGGAAGGGAAAGGAGTGGTATCTTCCACCACTCTGAAGGCAGCGTCTTGTGGTAGGATTCCCCACTGACATGTGGTGGATCATGTTATCACTGACAGGGCCCTGGGTCAGAGCTCGGTGAAGGTGAGTGGGCCCAGGCTTCCCTACTGGGGGTCTCTAACCCTCTCCCCCTTTTGGGGGATGACATAGTTCACTGACCCCTCTCTCACCCCAAAGAAGGTAGATGAACTCTGGCTGCTGGGCCACGCTATCCCCCAAGAGGAGAAGAATTTAGAGATACTCTGGCCATTAGGCCACACTGCCTTGGGGGCACACTATAGAGACTCTGGCTGCTAGGCCGCACTACCTGACCCAGGGAAGAGGGTGTAGAGAGACTCTGGCCATTGGACCATACAGTCCTGACTACCGGGGAGGTGGTAAGACCGACACAGATGAAGGGAGGTGGGGTTAACCTTTCTCCTTCCCCCTTGAATCAAAGGGGTTGATGAGGTACAAAACCCTCCACACCCCTCTTCCCATCCTGTGGTAGATGTAGCCCCAGTTTCCCTAACTCTGACCTGTGGCTCTCCCTTGCTTTGCAGGATCTGCATAAGGTCTTGCCAGACCTCCTGGATGCCATGCTGAGGAACCTGTCTGTCTGTCTCTTCCTGGTAAGCTATTCAGGAATTAGGAGTTTAGGGAGGATGGGACCAGCCCCAACACCGAGCATTGTCCCAATCTAGAGAGACAATTACAAGCTGTGACCTGCAGAATACAAGCATTGTCCTGGGGCAACAATCCCCTTCTAAAGCTCTGGGATCAATGAATCAAATATTCCACCCAACACACAATGTCTCAGCCCCCTGGGTTTGGGGAGGGTCTCATTAACACAACACATCCTCCTGCCCCTTGATCCTGAGCTGTGTCCTTTCCCCACAGCACATTAACTACTGGATCTTGTCCAGGGTGTTGCAAGGGCCATTAGGAGCGGCATGGCCCTGCTCAGATTCACCGTCACCCTCCCTGAATTTGATGTAAGTGGATCCCAGCTTCCTGACTCCAGGCGTAGGTGGGCTGGCTCCAACTGGCTGTAGAATCTGCTGCTGCAGGGGCTGTGGGTTAGGAGTATTCCTCTTGGGGAGGCAGAGGCAGAGCCAGAGCAAGAGCAGAGAATGAGCTTAGCTTGAGTCAAGATGTTCTTGTCCTGGTTAAGTGGTGACTGGGCTTTTAAGGGGACCCTGCTCCAGGTTCATGCCTGGAGCAGCTGGGGAAGCAAATCCTCCTGGAGGACCTTGCCCACATCCCTGTGCTCCAGGCTGTCTTGCGGGTAGAGAAAATTAAGTGTTTAGCTTTAGCTCCTCTCCCCCCAGCATCTCCCGCACAGCGGCTGAGGGGAAGGAGAATCCTGCCCCGGGGGGACTGGGAGCTGACAGGAAAATGCTGATGGTTTCCCCTCTCCCTCTCCCTCTCCCTTCCATTAGAACTCAGCAGAATTCCCCAGGCTGGGTCACCATGTGGCACAGCTGGCTCTATTCGTCAGCGACCCAGGCAAGGACCTCAGCCGGCAGGCCAGGGAGGGGGTATACCGGCTCTACCAGCTGCTGCTGCACCAGAGGGGTAAGGAACCCAGCTGGGAAATGGCACCAGATAGAAGAGTGAGACTGGGACCCCAGCCAATTTCTCTCAGGCTGACCCAGGCTGGAGGATGAGTCTGTCTCTTCCATTGTTCTACACCCCTCCCCTGCAATTCTGTTGGGCCAGGCACGCAGCGAGGACTCTGCCCACTGTGAAGCCACCAGTGGGATTGGAAGGACACAGGCGCTGCAACCAGAATGCCAAATGCTTGTGTGTCTCTCTTTCCCAGGGCTGACCATCCAGGAGGCCAAAGAGCCGTGGTGCTGGGACAGCAGGCTCCTGGGCTACAGGAACATGGCCAGGGTGGGGGAGGTAAGGACATTCTGCCAGGGCATGAGACAGCTCAGGGAGTGGGAGTGGCTGGATCCCCTGCAGTGTCTGCCTCCTGGAGCCACTAGAGAGATACCATTCTAGCCCCAGGATTTGGAGCTTGGCTCTGGGCAATCTGCCAATGCATCATGTTCTGTTGGTTTTAGGTCTTTGGCAAGTTCTTCTTGGAAGGCAGAGAAGATTCTTCCTCCGGACAGAGGGCAGTGCTGGCCATCCACAACCCCCTGCTGCATGTCAGCCAGGCTGGGCTGCTCCTCGCCTGCTTCCTCTGGGGGAAGGCCAGCAGCTGATGGGGGACAAGGTAAGCAGCTGCATTAGACTCAGGAGATTGGGGCATGGCCTTGGCTTTACTCCTATCACCATTTGCTGGCCTGGCAGCAAGAAGCCTAATGGGGAATGAGAGTGAGAACAGGTGCTACTGTGAAGGGAGATGAATTCACCTCCATGAGCAGGGGGGAGCCTGCTTGTCCCTGGAACAACTGCAACGCAGCTCTTTAGCAAGGCTAATTAATGAGAAGCATTACCTCCTCACAGACTTATGTTCTTAGGACACGGTGTTAGCGCTCTTCGGAAGGGCAGCAGAGTCCTGTAACTACCCTCTGTGAGCCAGTCCTGTCCCACAGGACCAGACACAGTTCCCAGTGGCCTAGGGGCTGTGTCACCCGAGCCACCACTGAGTTGCTGCCATCACTGGCAGCCTGGGAGGCCAAGGCTTGATGGATGATTGTGACTGACCAGGCAGGGCTGAGGCACATGGAGGGGGGAAGCTTGTCCTTTTGCTGGCAGGGTTGGGCCCCCTCTAGAGAGAACGGGAGGATTCAGTCAGCAGGGACTGCTGATCTGCTCCATTCATCGGAGCTGCCATCCTGCAGCTTCAGCATTAGTCACTGGGGTGACTTGGGGAAAGGTCTCAACCTCCCCACACCCCACTTCATTGCTGCCAGAATCCCTCCTGCTAGAGCCTCCTCCCTGCCCAACCTGGGTGGGGGTGGAGGAAAGGATTCTGAGAACTTGAGCTGTGGGTTGGAAGTGGAATAGCTATCAAGGACACTGAAGGGGAGGTGGCAGGTGCTCACCCTACAAGGAGAGGGGTTGGTCCTGGAGGTCACTAGAAACGAGAAGACAACTCCATTCTAGAGGTGAATCCATCCCACAGAGGTGGGCAGGTGCTGGGTGGAAATGCTGCTGGTTGCAGGTGCTCTTAATTGCCCCTGATTCCTTAGGGCATTTGAGTCTCTGACAGGTTCTCATTCCCTTGCAGCAGGAGGATGTCATGGCCAAAGTGATGTGCCAGGTGCCTGAGGCACTGCAGGGGCTGTGCCTCTGAGGCCACCAAGAACTCCCGCCTGCTACCTGCTGCAGGTACTGCTCTGGCTCACTGTAAGTGGGGGGCTAGTGGAAGGGGAAATGGAGCCCCCTGACACTCACTAAAAGGGAAAGTGGTGGATTCTCCATCTCTTGGTGTCTTTTAATGAAAACTAGATGCCTTTCTGGAATGTGTTTGCCCAAAAAGTAGCTATTGTGTTATACAGGAAGCCTGTGATATGCGGGGGGTTAGAATAGATGCTCTAAATGTCTCTTCTGGCCATAAAGTCTACAAACTTTGGAAAAACTGAGTGTAGCATTGGGAGCAGCCTCTGGTGTTTTACTGTCTAGTCAGCTTGCTTCCTGGAGTGAACACTCATTGAGTGGGGTGATCCATAGGGAATAGCTCAAACCTTGAAAATGTCTGGCCAGCGACAGGACATTAGCACTTCAAAGGAGGGGTGGGAGTGGCAGGGATATCAAAAAGACCTTTTGCAGGACCTCGGCCTATTGGTCAAAGGTGGTGGGGAGGTGGTGACCTCACAGAGAGATGCTGACATCAGCCAGGCAGGACAGGAGTGCAGGGCTAGGGAAACCCCAGAGACCCCTGTGATTTTGCTTCAGCAAGTCTCATTCTCGAGGTCTCTCTTTGAGGACTTAGAGAGTATTAGGGTTCACGTACATGAGCATGAGGAGGAACCTCTTTCGAGTTTTCTCCTTTTACTCACTTACCTTCTAAACAGGGACATCTGTTTTCTAGTAAAGAGCCTCCGAGAGGTTTGGAACCTGCTCAGTCTGATGCATCTGGTGCCAGCTGAATTCTAGGCATGGAAAACACTAGTTTAAGGTGGCAGAATTTTATTCAATGTATGAAATTCAAGATGTGATGGTTAGTTTGAAAGTCAGGGCTCTTGGGTCCTACTCCCAACTCTGCCACTGACTGGCTGTGTGACGACCTAAGACAAGTCAATCCTTTCTCAGACTTATCTGCTCCCTCTTTCAAGTAGGGATAACAATCCGCTCCTACCTACTTCCCCAGGGGTGGAGGATGAGGATCCATTGGAGAGTGTCACTAGGAGCAGTTCATAGTAAGAGGTGTCCTATCACGGGTGGGGGTGGAGGAGAGGGTTCTGACAACTTGAGCTGTGGGTTGGAGGTGGAACTGCTGTCAAGGGCAGTGAGGGGGAGATGGCAGGAGTTCACCCTACAAGGAGAGGGTTTGGCAGTGGAGGTCACTAGAAAGGATGACAAAACTTCATTTTGGGGGTCAGGAGGGTGACTCGATCCCTCAGAGGTGGGCAGGTGCTGGGTGGAAATGCTGCTGGTTCCAGGTGTCCTTAATTGCCCCTGATTCCTCAGGGGCATCTGAGTCTCTGACAGGTTCTTATTCCCTTGCAGCAGGAGGACGTCACGATCAATGTGATGCGCCAGCTCCGTATCATCCAGCACTTGCACCAGGTCCCTGAGGTGCTGCAGGGGCTGTGCTTCTGAGGACTCCAGCAACTCCTGCTCCCTGCTGCAGGTACTGCTCTGGCTCACTGTAAATGGCAAGCTAGTGGAAGGGGAAATGGAGCCCCCTGGCACTCACAGAAACCCCCCCCCCACCCTCATGTGGAGCAGGGTCCTTACCTCTGCCCCCAAAATTCCTTCATCTGGGGCAAGAGCTCTTCCCCTCACTCCCATTCCACTCCCTCTTTCCTTGGCCTGACCCCCATCTCATTCCCCCTGCTCCCAGGCAGAGTTCTCCCTGCCCCATATGGTGCAGAAGGGCCTTTGGGTCAGGGCCACAGTCCCATGCCCCACTGAAAGTCAGAAAGATTCATTTTTGAGGAGGTGGTGGTGGGATACAGCTCAGGGCTAGCTTCACCTGCTGCCCTTTATTCTCCCCTTGGCCCTTCTATTGGGTATCTTGGTGTGAAATGGAAAGAAGCCACCTCCCCAGCTGCGTTCTGTGCCCTGGGATCTGGCACAACCTCCCAGATGGGCGGATCCTGCAGCTGAGCCACCTCAGAGCAGTGGGGATAGGTAGCCTCATCCCATCAAACCAAGCAGTGCTGGGCCTCAAAGAGGCTGAGATGGAAGAGCCCGCTCCCTCATGGGGTAAGAGCCATTTACTCCTCAGGGCATGCCGGTCTCCTGGGGGAGAAATAGAATCCCCAGTGCATAGCCTGGCTGGGAGCTTTGCCCATCTCTGGATCCCAGTCCTGGGATGGAGACGTCTCCATCAATGTGCCACCCATGTTTTGTTCCTAGCAAGAGTTTCCCCAGAGACATCCTCAAACCTGGACTCCTAAAAGTGTTTCTGGCAGGAAGTTCCAGCCCCTCAGCCATGAAGAGAGCATCATGCAATCTCATTCACATGGCATCTCCGCTCCCCATGTTCACTTCCCGCAGCAGAACAAATGAACCCTTCAGCTCCCAGAGTACTGACTCTTTGACCTCCTTCCAATCAGCAATGGGGTTTCTCCAGCCCCCTCACCACACCTGTCAGCCTCTGGGCCTGAATGTCAGTTGTCATAACAAGAAAACTCCAATTCCATGCAGTGGGGCCTGTGTGTACTCAGCTCCTCTGGAAACCAGGTCTGAAATGGGGAGCAAGAACCCCAGCCCAGTAACAGCAGGACTGGGCAGAGCAGGTCTGTACCAGGGTGCATTCCTCTGGGTTGCAGAGCCTGGGGCCTAGCCAAACTGATTACAGAATGAGACCTGAGAAAGTTCTACCTGAGAAGGACCATGTACCTCCCCCTAAAGAGCCAGACTTCAGCAGTGAAAAAAACCAGCTGGGCTATGAGAATGAGGTAGGTAGTTCAGAGCAGCAAGGAAAGCCTAGAGGAACTTGAGAAGAGAGGTAAGAAGTGCCCCGGGAAACTTGTAGCAAAGAGAAAGGAGCAGACCTAGCTATTGGATAGAGGGTCCTGGGCTGTTATCAATGTCAGGGTGCGACTGGGTTTCCCTACTGGCCCCAAAGAAGGGGGCGTACACACTCAGCTGGAGAGGGTTCTAAGCCCAGAAAGGGGATTGCAGGCTGAGCAGGAGCCCCAGCAATGGCAGAAAGACTACTTTCTGTGGGAAGACCTCTCTGGACTTTTAGTGTGAGACAACCTGGGCTCCAGAAGGGTGGACTAAAGATGGTGACCGGGCCAGAGGCTGAGTTACCAGGCAGAGAAACTGCCATGGTGCTGAAGTGCCCATCGATGGGGGACACTTGATTTCATGCCTGGACAAAAAGAGCAGATGTGGACAGCATGCCTGGGCTGTGCTGAGAAGGTTAGCCCAGGAGGGCAGGGCATGAGAGTGTACAAGCGTGGCCTAATGTCAAAATAGGGACAAATATTCTTAGTTTTGGGTGCAGAGAACAGGCCATATCTAAAGACACAGCCTGCTTAGGAAATTGCAGAGTGGGAAAAGGAGGAACTAGAACCAGGGCAGGCTCCAGGCCCCAGCACGCCAAGCACGTGCTTGGGGCGGCATGCCGCGGGGGGCACTCTGCTGGTTGCCGGGAGGGCGGCAGGCGGCTCCAGTGGACCTCCCGCAGGCGTCCCTGCGGAGGGTCCGCTGGTCCCGGAGCTCCAGTGGAGCATCTGCAGGCACGCCTGCGGGAGGTCCACCGGAGTCGCGGGACCGGCAAGCAGCAGAGCACTCCCAGCGGTGTGCTGCCATGCTTGGGGCGGCGAAATGGCTAGAGCCAGCCCTGGCTAGAACCCGAAGAAGGTAAAAAGAAAAGAGAAGGTGTCCTCTGGCACAAACACATGAGACAGGCAAAGTGGAGGTGGCAGAGATGGGTGTGGACCTTGCAGACCCTCCACCAACATACTCTGTCTTGTGCTGCAGGGAGGTGAAGGATGAAATGGTTGGCACAGAGATGAAGCAGACTGAAGTAGGGACAAACACAAGGGTGGAGCAGTCCATGGTGGGTTCTCAGACCCTGATGGAAAAGGTTTTGGGGGATGAAGCAGCAGTAGCAAAAAGGCTACAGAAGAAGCCAATGGCTTCAGAACAAGCTCTGCAAGCAGCTGTTAATGAGACTGAGTGGCTGCAGGAAGAGCATTGGGAGACTGCAGAAGAGAAGGATTGCCTCTTAATTCTAGTGAGGGAGCTGGAGATGCCAAGTGCCCAGGCTGTACAAGCGCGTAGCTGGTGACACCGATGAGCTGGCGAGAGATGAAGGTTGGACAAGAGTAGAACTTAACCCTGGTTTGGGCTGGATTTAAGGAGGAGGGTATATAACAGGATGGCTTGACCTATGGGCTGCAAAGCCTGGAGCTGGGCCAAACTGATTACAAAGTGAGCCCCACCTGAGGGGAAACCAGGGAAAACTGCAGGAAAAGTAAAGGAGCAGGCCTAGCAGTTCAGTACAGGGCCTTGGGCCAGAATCTAGAGTCCACGGCAGGAGTGGGTTCGCCCACCATCCCCAAGGAAGAGGACGTACAAGTTCATGGAAAGGGCTACCAAGCCCAGCAAGGGCAGGCCGAGCCAATGGCAGGCTGAGGAAGTGCCCCCAAGAAGGCCTTGTTTCCGTTAAAGACATTTTTGGACTTTTTGTTTGGGATGAGTGCGACCCAGGAAGGAACGGGCTAAAGGACAGTCACCTGGCTGAAGGGCTGAGTTCCCAGGCAACAAACTGCCAAAGCAATTATTGGCGGCGGTGCTAGCCCAGCAAGAAAGCTGTGAGGCCAGGCCAGGCCCGGCCCTAGCAGTGAGTGAACTCTGGTACGAGCCTGCTTCCGTTATGGAAATAGCCTAATATTGGAGGCTGGTGGGGAGAATAGGGAGATGGGAGGAGCTGCTCAGGCTGGGGTGGGGAGGAAGCTGTGGGGCTGGGAGGGGATTAGAGATGAAATAACTGGACATTTACAGAAATTATTAGGTTTGCTGCCTCCAAAGGGACAGGGCAAACCTCAGCCTGTTAGGTAGGCTGGAGACTCACACTTCACTGGAACACACAGCACTGAGAGGTTTGGGAAGCATAGTAACAAAGAACAGAGATTTAAGTGATATTAAGCAAGAGAAAGAGACAAGTTTTGTTACAAACAAAACATGCTTTGTAGTGACAAAAACTGATAACTCACAATCTTTGCCTCAGAAGTTTCCAGACTAACATCAAGTTACCAGCATCTCCAGCCCTCTGGATAATAGAAGGGAAGCAAAAGACATCTGAGTTCTCCATCATGTAAGGAAGAGAGCTAACAGCACCCAAAGTCCATTGTCTGTGGTGCCAGAGCCAGGAAAGCTTCTTGGGATGCAGATTCAGTTCCCAGGTGTGCTCCCCAAGCTGCTGCATGTTAGCTTGGTTGCTTTGTTTACCTTCAATGTCAATGTACTTTCATTGCCTATGGCTTACAAAGCTTGACCCAGACAGATAAATCCACATTCCTGTCTCTAAGCCAAACTTGTTTATAAAGTCTAATCCCAAATCACATTTTAAGAAGCTGTGGATGTGGAAGTACGTGTCCTGTAGATCGAGGGCAGCATACCTGTCGCCAGGATCCAGGGAGGGGATGATGGAGGCCAGGGAGACCATGTGGAATTTGAGCTTCGCCATGTGCTGGTTTAGGCCCCATAGGTCCAGTATGGGTCTGACCCCCCCTTTGGCCTTCAGGATAAGGAAATAATGGGAGTAGTACCCCTTGCCCATAAACTCCTCGGGCACCGCCTCTATCGCTCCTAGTCCTAGGAGCTGCCCCACCTCTTGCTTGAGCAGAGCTTCGTGTGAGGGGGTCTCTCAAGAGGGATGGGAGTGGGGAGTGTTTGGGTGGGGAGGAGGTAAACTGGAGGGTGTAACCCCAGATCATGGTGTTGTGGACCCATTGGTCTGAGGTAATCCGCGACCACTCTGGGAGGAAAGCACACAAGCGGTTGGAGAAGGGCAGCTTTATTGGGGTTGGCTCCCTCACAAGGTGCCCCTGCCTTTTCCCCGCCTCCTTGCCCTTGGAGGGTCCCGGCTGGGGGCAGATCGAGACTGCCGCTGAGAGCGTCTCTTATAGTCCCACTGTTTCTTATGGGCGGCCTTGTACTTCAGGAGGGCAGCCGGGGTAGAAGTCTGCTGCGGCTTAAATTTAGGTTTTGCCAGAGCCGGGACATATAGACCCAGTGTCTGGAGGGTCATGTAGGAGTCCTTCATGCCATGCCATACAACAGCCTTGTGTCTGTTTCCTCTGCAAACAGGGCTCTCCCATCAAACAGGAGGTCCTGGATGGAAGACTGCACCTTGCTGGATAGCCCAGAGAGTAAGAGCCATGACACCCATCTCATGGACACCGCTGAGGCCATCAATCTTGTGGCCATGTCCACAGCATCCAAGGCAGCCTGTAGGGAAGCTTGAGCTGCCATTGCCCCTTCCTCCATGAATGCCCTGAACTCCTTATCACGCTCCTGGAGGGAGTCCTCAAATTTGGGCAGGGAGCCCTACAGATTAAATTCATACAGGCCCAGGAGAGCCTGATGGTTTGCCACTCGTAACTGGAAGCTCAAAGATGAATAAATTTTTCTTCCAAAAGAGTCCAGTCTCTGAGTCTTTGTTCTTTGGGGTTGGGGCTGGCTGACCTGGTCGTTCCCTGTGGTTGACTGACTTGACCACCAGGGAGTTGGGTGCCAGGTAGGTATCTAGGTACTCATGCCCCTCAGCAGGTACGAAGTACTTTCGCTCAGCTTTTTTTGATATTGGGGCCAACGAGGCTGGTATTTGCCACAAGGCATTCGAAGTCTTAGCCACCCCTTCATGGAGCGGCAAGACCACCCTACTCAGTGCCGATGGGGACAGCATGTTAAACAGGGAGTCCGCAGGCTCTTCCATCCTCTCTGCCTGGAGGTGGAGGCTTGCTGCCATACTCTTTAAGAGGTTTTGGTGGGCCGTAAAGTCCTCCTGACGGATGGGGGGGCGGGCGCAGGGCCACAATCGCCTCCTCAGGGTAGGGCAAAGAGACCAGCGCAGTGCTCTGGGTGTCAGTTGGCACCAGAGGATCCACCATCTGGTCAGACTCCAGGCATGGCGCTGAGGACATGCGTCCCATCGACTCCTTTATCGGGGGTCTGGAGCTGCTCAGTGCCACTGCAATGAATAAATGCAATGAAAACTACAATATAGAAACCTATTTCCCACACCCCTCAGAAGCAGTGCAAAGGCTTGGGGGAGTCGGGGTAACAGAGGAGCTGAGGGAAAGGGAAGTAATTGCTGGGAAGGCACCTGGGAGTGAACCTGGAGGGCTGTTGAGTGTGTATGGGAGAAGTATAAAATGGGAGGGGGGGCTTTGGTAGAGGGAGAGCGATTGTTAGGAAGCCCCTCTCCCATGCAGACCCTGGTTGACCCCAAGCCTCTCCCATTCAGTCAGGCACATCTGTCCCTGTCCCCATGGGTCTCTGAACCCCACCCCCCCTGTAGCTCCCTCTCCTCTGGCCTCATGTGGCCCTGCATCCCCACTCCTATTCAACCCCCACCCCAGTCTGTCCCCCACTTAGCATTTCTGACCCTCCCCCCAGCAATCCCCTGTTCCCCCATGTCTGTCCCCCGCATATCCTGTGCCTCCTCAATGCAGCCTCTCTGCTCCCTCTTTGCATCTGGCTGAGACAGCTGCCCTCTGTTCTGGTGCCACAGCAGGCCCTGGTGGGCAAAAGGTGTAATTGCAGCACCTCTCCAGAAGAATATATTTTCTGCAGAGGAAAAATGAATCTGTGCACACGCATTGATGCAGAATTCTTCCAAGAGTATGCATGGTCATATTCTCAGATTTGTAAATCAAATATTTTTCTATCTGTCTTTGTTCTCAATGTTTTTAGAAAGTTTGGTTAAAAGAGTATTAAGGCAAGAAAACTCATGCTCCCTTGATTTTCATTCTCTTTTCACTTGAGTTTCGCTCAGTTTGGTCTTATCTCTCTCTTTCCCTTCTATTTCTGTGTCAGCACTTTTCTGTTCTACTTTAGATAGCACTCCCCACATCCTTCTCCTTGCTCTTCCACCCTTTGCTCCCACATTCCCTCTTCTTCCCCTCCACCCCAGCTTTCTCCCGTCTCGTTTTGTTCCCCCACTCTTTACACGGTATTCTCGCCCATTCAGTCTCTCCTTCCCTAGTTTTTTATAGCTAATTAATTCAGTAGTGTTTTGCTTTTACTTATCATTTATCCATGAACTGGCCCCTTACAAAAGACCTTGCAGAGCAACTGGGCAGTGGTGGGTGCATATCTTAAAGGTTATTTGCCCAATTTGAGGGAGAAGGGAAAGAGGAGGAATGAAAGGAACTCCTAGGACTGTGAGACAGCTGTAATTTCTGATCTCCCCTTGCCCCCAACTCCTATTTCATGGGCTTACTTGTAAAACCTATTACCTCAGATATTTATTTTACAATATTTCATTTTCAGCGTCAACCAGCTTCATAACAAAAGCTTAATTGGATTAAAAAAAAACCTGCCATCTACACACCTGTTCATTTTTACTCAAAGTGTGGGACATGCTTCCAGACAGGATATGAAGAATTAGGCAGAAGGCTGAGAGTGTTGGGTTACTGCTCAGTTGTTCTCCTCTCTGTTTTTATTTCTCTTTAAAAAAGTAATGTCATGTCTACACTACCACTTATGCCAGCGAAACTTATGTCACTCAAAGGTGTGTTTTTTCCACACCCGAGTGACATACATTTTGCTGACATAAGTGATAGTGTGCACAGCACTGCTATCGCTGCTCTTTAGGGGTGACTTAATTGACAGGAAAACTCTCTCCTATCAGAACAGAGTGACAACACAAGATCTTATAGCTGCGCAGCTGCATCAGTACTGTTAGGCTATGTCTACACTAGAGCCTCACAGCAGCACAAGTCTCGCTAGCTGTTAGTTGCAAAAAAAACATGATCTAATTGAAACTGATGTAAGTATATATGCCTGAGTCTACCGAGAGCCTCAAACTAACACATTCATTCATCAGGGGCTAACTCGGAAGTTGAGAATACTTTCAATGTCAACATCGTTAACTATTTCACTGCTCATCACAGCATGAGGGAGGGGAAGTATCACATTACAAAGATCTTCACACTAGTGTTTACCAAAAGGAGTGGTGGTGCAGAGCATAAAGGAGTAGCTGGCAAAGGAGTTTGTGGAAGATGTATAAATTAATCTACACAGGCCTTTAACACCACATGGTGGGGCTGAAAGACAAGTGAATGGTTTCATTCTTCTTGAGGTAGGCTCCTCTTTTAGAAGTTCGGGAAATGTTACCTGGACAATAAATGCACTCATTTTGGCTGTTTTAGTGACTACCACAGCTCTGTGTATAGAAACCAAACCCAGCTCTTGTGCTCTCTGGTAAGTCCACTGGAAGATAAATGAAGGTTACTGTGACCCTAGGCATCCTATAGTCACACACTACTGCAGTACTATTTGCACAAACTGTGCCTTATGCAGTATCACTGAAAGCTAACAGACTGTAAAACGTATGTGTTAATGTTATATTAATAACCAATTATATGTGAAGTTCTGAATTCCCTCTGTATGATGTTACTAGAACCAGCCTGGCCTAGGTAAAGGCAATAAACACATCTATCTGAGACAAAGGAAAGTAGATTTATCTCAATTTACATATTAGCAGAAAACAAAGCTATCGAACTAAGCTAGCAGGGGTTATTGTGATCCTGAACTCAAGAGACAGAGATTTAACTGGGTTCCTGCACCCCCGAGAGACGCAGGAAACTGAATACACTGCAGGCCTTCCTGACTTGTAAAACAAAGACAATCCCTTTGGGGATGTAAGAATCAGGACAAGAGATGCCATCTTTATCCTTCACCTTAGGAGACAAAGGAACCAAGTTATTTGACCTCTATGATGGGTCCTGGACAGCAAAAGCTGGAAAGGAGAGTGTGGGTGAGAGAAAACAATCTAACAAGATGCAGTCTTCGTTCAAGGTAAGTTTTAGTCTTTTAGATGCGTTTGCACTTTAATTTTCTTATTTCTACCTTTATTCCTTTTACATGGTATCATTTTATCCATGATTTTTTGTTAATAAACTTGTTTTGCTTTCATTATAAATTGTCAGATTTCCCCAACAGGAACATGTTTAAGACAAGCAAACGACACATTGTTTAACCCATCTAGAAATGGTCTGAGCAGATACATCATGACTCATGATTCTTAGAATAGGACAAGAATACCCTAGAAGACTTCCTAAAACATGCAGGTCTATTTAAATAATATGTTAATACCCTTCTAGCATCTAAAGTATGCAAATCAAATTCCCTTTATTAGCATGCAGCTTTGGAAAAAACACTGGTAAATTAACTGATTGATGTGAAACTTGGAAACTATTTTTGGTAAAAACCTGGGATCAGGTCTAAGATCCATCTTGTCTTTATGAAAAACAGTAAGTGGCAGGTTTGCCATAAAAGCATGCAATTCTCTGATCTTTCTAGCTGATGTTACAGCAACAATAAACAGTTTTAATAGTAAGTAAAATACAGACCACTGTGTCAAGGCTTCAAAAGACAGTTTCATAATCATAGATAAAACCAAATTAAGATCCCATGGTGGAACTGGATCTCTCAAGGGGGAATACAAGTTAGAATCCTTTCATAAACCTTTTAATTGCATCCTGTACAAATAACAATCGAAGCTTGATTAAAACATAGTAAGCTGAGCCACCAGATGAACACTTAAAAGAGAAATTAGACAGTCTCTTGAATTTTAAATACATCAGATACTCCAATAAACAAGAGATAGAAGCTCTAACTGTAAAGAACATTTATTTTGTATAGAAGAAACAAATCGAGACCATTTTAAGTAGTAACGTTGTCTCCAAATCTGTTGTTGCATCAGAAATGCAAGATCCTTGATCCACATTCTCATTCTCCCCAATCTGGTTCCTCCTTGGTTCAGAATATGTTGCTTAATTCAAGAAAACAAAGGAAAACATTGGCAGAGACCTTCCAACAGCTGAAGCATGTCCATGTACCACTGCTGTGTCAAGCCAGGCTGGAGCAATTAGGATCACCTTTCCCCTGTCCTGTCCTATCACCCTCACCACCTTTTCAGTTAATGGAGAGGGAAAAGAATACAGAAGGCCCTTTCCCCAATGCAACAGGAAAGCACCCAAGATAGAGTGATTGTCCTTTCCTGCCCTTGAACAGAAGAGACTTCACTTTTTGTTGAACCTGGTTGTAAACAGGTCCACATCAGGCCAACCCCAATTAGAGAAAATCTCTTGTATCAACTGGTACTTCAGTGATCACTTGTGCATCTGCAGTCTCTGCTGATGTGATCTGTCAACTCATTGTTCTCCCCTGCTAAATGCAGGGCCACCAGATAGACATGAAGAATGCACCAGTCCCATAGATTTGACTGTCTCAGCACACAGCAGAAAAGAATGGGCTCCTCCCTGTTTATTCACATAATATAGGACTGTTGTATTGTCCGTTGCTACCTGAACAACTTTCCCCTTTATACGAGGAAGAAAAGGTCTGAGAGCCATGCAAATGGCCCTTAATTCTAAAATGTTTACATGCAAATTCCTTTCCTAAGATGCCCAGTGAGCTTGAACTGTGAAAAAGTCCGGATGAGCTCCTCATCCATTGTTCAAAATATCACAGGTTATTGTGATGGATGGCAAAGGGGGGTTGAACAGACTCCACTAAGGGTTCTGTCTGTCCACTGCATCAACTAATTGAAATGTTGTAAGGCATGGTGAAGACCGTCCAGACTTGGTTTGTAAATCCAAGCCCGCCAGTGTTGTATTGATCTCATTTTGAGGCATAAAAACAGAACAACAATTAGTTGCTGCCACAAGGCCCATCAGACTCCCTCTCCAAAAATCACTTTCTGGGTTCAGCAGTGACAAATCTCTAAAACAGATTGCACTATTTGACTTTCTGATATTTAGAAGCAGTCCCCAATCCACGAGAAGAGAAGTTGTAAACTCAATGTGAACAAGCAGATTTTCAAATAAAGGAGACTTCAGGAGCCGTTCACCTAAATATGGGTAAACAAAGATACACAGTTTTCTGGGATGCGCCGCTACTGCAGAAAGCACTTCGTAAAGACTTTGGGCACTGTGGAAATGGGCAAATGGCAGGACCTTGTACTGAAAATGCTTTTGTGCTACCACAGAATGGAGACATTACCAGTGCTTTGGTAGACTAGAAATATGGAAATACACGTCCTTTAAACTGAGAGACGTGAACCTACCTGTAATTGAAAGGAAGGATATTATGGAGGTTGGGATTAGCATTAGAAACTGGAACTTCTGGATTAAATTTTTTAATGTTCTTAAATCTAAAATCGGATAGAATCCCCCAACTTTCGTCTGCCCCAGGAAATATCTTGTATAAAACCCCTGATCACACAGGTTTTTAGGTACCTCTTCTACAGCAGCTATCAGAAGCAATTTTTGAACTTCTGACAGGAAAATAACCTTGAGAGAAGGTTCTATGAGAAGGGACGGGTAGGGAAAATTGAAAGGAGGTAGCTTTTTGAATGGTTTTGAATATCCTTTTCCTCTTATTTCTAGGCTCGACTTGTCAAATATAATAAAACTCCCAATTGTTGATAAACTGGCCTAGCCTGTCTCCAAACAGGGAGGGAAGGATCCTCACCAACTGGTTCACAATTCTTGATCCTCACACTAAATCTGAGGCCAGGTATTCCGCAAAGACAAAGAGGAAGGAGCAGATTATTTTACATAATTTGAATTATTTTTTTATGTTGAGATTGAGACAAAGACATAGTCCACTGATGATGTTGCTGATGTCTCTGAGAAGAAGAAGAATATGCTGAAGACTGAGGCTAGAACTGCCTCTTGTAATGAAAAAGAAGTAGGATGTCGCCTTCTAGTAGTAAGACATAAACCCAGTGAATGAGCTATAGATGTCTTTTTCAACTTACTTTTCTAATAGTTCATCCATTTTATTAGTAAAAAGTCCATCAACCTCAAAAGGGACAATCCTCCATTTTAAATCTAATATGCACAACCGGTGAAGATGAACATGGTCATGCAAGACTTCTCAAAAAAACAGCAAGTGCCAACTCTCTGGCCAAAGAATATCAAAAGAAGTTCTGAGAGCATGCTTTTCCACATTTTGACCCTCACTCAAAAATCACATAGACAATCTCCTTTGATCATCTGGTAGCTCTTGCACCAACAAAGCCACCGTCTCTCACAGACAGAATTGGTAATGGGCCTTCACTGGCTTGTAATTAGCCCCTCTAATCACTAGAGGAAGAGAAGAGCATCCAATTTCTTCCTTTCTCTATCCACTGGAGTCAAATGGACTTGACCAGACCTGAACCTATTACTGGCTTCAGCAACCAATGGAGAATTTGGCTTGGGGTATGACAATACAAAAACCCCTCATAAGGTACATGATAACGTTTGTCTACTTCCTTAGAAATTGGATTACTCCAGCTTCTTGTCAATCTAGCAGTTTTAGCAAGTTACAAAAAAACATTCAGCATACATAGGGCTCTATGAAATTCATGGTCCATTTTGGTCAATTTCATGGTCATAGGATTTTAAAAATAGTAAATTTCATGATTTCAGCTATTTAAATCCAAAATTTCATGGTGTTGTAATTGTAGGGGTCCTGCCCCAAAAAGGAGTTGTAGGGGGGTTGAAAGATTATTGGAGGAGGGGATTGCAGTACTGCTACCCTTACTTCTGCGCTGCAGCTGATGGTTGCGCTGCCTTCAGAGCAGTGCAACTGGACAGTGGTGGCTGCTAGCTGGGAGCCCAGCTCTGAAGGATGGTATGGTATTGCCACCCTTACTTCGGCACTGTTGCCTGCAGAGCTGGGCCATCAGTCAGCAGGTGCAACTCTCTGGCTGCCCAGCTCTGAAGGCAGCAGTGCCAAAGTAAGGGTGGCATAGTATGGTATTGCAACCCTTACTTCTATGCTACAGCTGGCAGGACGCTGCCTTCAGAGCTGGGCGCCCAGCCAATAGTTGCCACTCTCCAGGTCCCCAGCTCTGAAGCCAGCGCAGAAGGGTGGCAATACTGCGACCCCCCCTAAAATAACCTTCTCTCTCTCTCTCTCTCACACACACACACACCACGCAACTCCCTTTTGGGTCAGGACCCCCCAGTTTGAGAAACGCTGATCTCCCCCCATGAAATCCGTATAGTATAGGGTAAAAACACAAAAGACCAGATTTCATTGGGGGAGACCAGATTTCACAGACCGTGACGCATTTTTAATGGCTGTGAATTTGGTAGGGCCCTAAGCATAAGTAAAGATATGCTATTCCTGGAAGGAGCACCACAAATGTTAAACACAGGTTATGATGCCTCTTCCGCAGCAACTGAAGGTAAGTTCAAAGTGGATGCCACGTGATCCACTAATTTATGGAACTGTAAAGCATCCTCAGAAGCAGATGACATAGTAGCAATTCTCATATGTTCATCAGATAAGAAATCAAGTTCAAATTCTCCATCCACTTGACCCTGCTCAAAATGATGAGCTAACTCCTCATCCTCTTATTCAGACAAAGTTATGAGGCACCATTATCTGAACTGTAGATGGATCTGATGGACCTGCCTATGGTTTCAAGAATAAAGTAGGTAAGTAAACTGGCTGGCTGCCATGAAATATAGACACCACCTTTGGGACAAATCTCAGATGAAGATGTAGGTAGACCCAGTCCTTAAAGAAGATTGTATAGGAAGGCCAAGACATTAGCGCACAGAGCTCTCCTGCTCTTTTAGCAGAAGTGATGGCCACCAACGCCACCTTAATTGATAGATGTAACAGCAAGCAAGTAGCCAAAGGCTCTAATGGCAGAGCCATTGGTCCTGATAACACTAAGTTGAGGTCCACTGGGGAACTGGATTGTGCACTTGAGGATATAATTTGTCTAGGCCTTTCAGAAATCTTGTTGATATGTCACTAAAAAACTCAGATTGATTATCCACCTTAGGCTGGAATGCAGAAACAGCTGCTAGGTGTACTCTGGCAGAACAAATGGCCAATGCTTGACCTTTCAGGTATAGTAGATATTCTAGTATGTGTGGGATCAAGAAGTAGGTCAGTAAAATCCCCGAATGACATGACCAGATGGAAAAATGTCTCCACTTAGAAAGGAAAGTAGCTCTCATGGATGGCTTTCTACAATTTAGCAGGACATCCTACACCTCTTTTGAACAAGACTGCTCTCTACCATCTAACCATGGAGCATCCATGTGGTTAAATGAAGCACTTGGAGGTTCAGGTGAAGCAGCCAATCATGGCCTTGGGAAATTAAGTCCAAAACCACTGGGAACAAAAAACATGGTTAGTTACCTTGTAACTCTTGTTCTTCGAGATGTGTTGCTCATATCCATTCCAGTAGGTGTACGCGCCGCGCGTGCACGTTCGTCGGAAACTTTTACCCTAGCAACTCAAGTGGGCCGGCAGGTCGCCCCCTAGAGTGGCCCTGTGCACCGTTTACTAAGCCATTATGCCCTGTCCAGCAGTCCAGGATGATGCGGCCTTGGTTCTGCTGTGTTGCGCACTGTGACTTTACTCCGAACGCCCACCGCCTAGGTGAGGCTTTGGGAATCACCTACTGGAATGGATTATGGAAGCACTCGAAGAAGAAACATCAGTTACTTACCTTGTAACTCTGTTCTTCGAATGTGTTGCTCATATCCATTCCAACCCGCCCTTACCTTCCTCCACTGTCCGGAGTGTACCGGCAGAAGCGAACGTGATGGAGCCGGGGCGGGCCGGCAGGGGTATATATCACCCGCCATATCGCA